>NC_092236.1:15734517-15742017 GCF_036320965.1 Panulirus ornatus | reverse complement strand
CTCGTGTCTAGCTTACTTTGTCCCCAAACATCTTACTTTTCCAGGCCTTTCACACCTGGTTTTGGCTGCTTAGTCCGGCTGGATTCGCGTAGTTAACATGCAGTGACCCTTCGAGTTGGAGTATGACCGTCCCTTGCACCAGACTTCCCCAAGCCCCTTGTTGGTCTTCCCTTTGACCTTCCCATCTTCCTTACCCTTCTAGTCTCTCCACAGTTGTGGGTTATCAGGGACTGATTGCTTCTCCCAGTTACTTCACCATGACCTCTCGCAGCTAACTTACCCTGACCCTTAACAGGTGGTTTATCATCACCTGCCATCTTACCATGTAGCTGGCTAAGGAAACTGGTTGATATAGTCATATAACGTACTTCTTATCATTGCCCCTTTGCCCCTGGCCCACCAGTGCCCTTTTTGGTTGGCTTAACAACTGGCACTCACAGCTGGCTTGTTGGGCCTCGTCTCAATTGACTCATCATGTTTTCGACAAGATAATCCCACACACACACCTGGCTAATTACATGTCTTGTACGCACACGATGTAAGATGGCCTCACCCTGCTAGCTTCTGGAAGCTGGCTCCTCCAAGCTGGCCTTTCCAAGTTGGCTTCTCCAAGATGGTCTCTCCAAGCTGGTTTATCCGAGTTGGCCTCTGTAAAGCTGCTTCTTCAAGCTGACCTCTCCATTATGGCCTATCCAAGCTAGCTTCACCATGCTGGCCCCTACAAGCTGGCCTCTGTTGGCTTGTCACTGCAAGCTGGCCTCTCCAAGCTGGCCCCTCCCAGGTGGTGTGGCGTTGAAACACGAGAAGTGCCGCAGCAGGTGGAGTGGGGGGGCTGGGCGGCCGCGGCGTGACGGGAGAGTGACCGCAATGTGCAGCAGAAAAACCTGCCGCTTCCCCAACCCAACCTCACCCCACCCACCACCGCCAACACCACCACCCCCTCCTCCAACACACACCCTGTCCACCCCAGCCACCACCACTACCACCACCACCCCACCAAACTTTTTGCCCACCCCCGTGTACCAACCAGTCTGTCCGGGAGTTTTAATCCGTTTACATTTCTTGATTATGACCTCTGCTGCGCGTAAAGTCTCTTACGTAACTCCTGTGGCCTTCCGAACGGCCTCACGGAATCAGATTGAGCAGTCTTACCTTCGATACTCCCATATGGCCATGACTGGAGCCTCTAGCATAAAGTCTTCATTGCTGGAAACTTTGAAAAAAATAAGAATCTTTTAAAGAAAGATGAATCGAAAAAGTCAGGTGATCGAACTTTCCAGGACTGTGGAATATAAACATATGTATATATATATATATATATATATATATATATATATATATATATATATATATATATATATATATATATGGGACGAAGACCTACTTCAGGTGTCTAGCCCGAACCACCTACGTGCGACCGCAGGGAAGACCTGGGTTATCGATAAGGGCAGCTAACTGCCTGAAGTGTGCAGCGCACCGCATCCAGATTCAGTCGAGAGAAGGAGAGAAACGTTTTCTATGTTAGTGATCTCGTCTCCTCTTGATCGTGTCGCCGGAGTATGGGAGGCTCCTCCGCACACTTCTGCGGAATATCATCATCTGTGCTCCAGCGTCCCTACCAGAACTCAAGGAGAGGAACTATGATGATGATAATTTCACTCTCACCCAGCGGAGGGAGACGTCAGGAGGAGGACCAGTCTGTCGTGTTTACAGTTTCAAGGTTAAACCCCCCCCCCTCCTCCTCCTCCTCCCAGCACCTGACCCAAAACGTGACCAGACCGAGATTAACAGCAGTTTCCTCAGATCGCCGTCGTGCAGTTAACCCAAGTTATGGTAATCCTCTGAAGGATTGTGAGGATTTGTCTTAAAAAAAAAAAAAGGAAAAATGATACGATGGTTCTTCCCCGAATTGGTAAATTTTTGTTCGCTCATCACGGAGTATATATTCAGAGGTTGTATCATGAAGGGCGAAGATTCTCATCATCATCATCATCATCATCATCATCATCATCATCATCCACAGAACAGTCTTCGCAGTTCGAGCAGTAAACCGCGGAGTAAGAGAGAGAGAGAAAAAAAGAAAGAAGATACTATTTGCCTGGGTTTGTCATGGCGAATTATCAATAATCCATAAGAGTCGGTCCTTCCATCTCCCTGGGAGTCAACCTCCCAGCAAGGAAGACTTAACCGGTCTCTGAACACGACCAGCGTTCACTAAACGTTCAGCTTCAGTGGCACTCAGTCAAGCGGAACACGATCAGTTTGGGATGAGTATTACCTTCCTTGCCCTCCACACTGTCCCACCTGCTTCCTCCTCCTCCTCCTCCTCTTCCTTTACCTTCTACTTACATATTACAGGTGAACAGCTTTCCGTCAGTCTTTCTTAACCCCACGTGCAAGGTGCTGAAGCCACCCGATGGAGCGGGTCATGGCTGGTTGACACGGGTGAAGAGTGACAACACCGGGCTGCCAAACCAGCATCGCCAGCTCCTCCAGTCTCAAACATCGGTGTCACAGTAACTCAATCAGGCCTGTAGCCCCAGTACTCACTGTCCTCTCTCTCTCTCTCTCTCTCTCTCTCTCTCTCTCTCTCTCTCTCTCTCTCTCTCTCTCTCTCTCTCTCTCTCTCTCTCTGTGGTGAGATCTCTTACCTCTACACTCCCTACAGTTCCAAGCCCCAGCACCCCTAGTTGCACCCCTCCTCTATTCCCTAAACCTAACCTCTGCCCCCACTTACCCCCTATTCCTTAGCTCTAAGCCCTGTCACACTTATGCAAGTCACTGACGTAAAACTGGGAAAGTGATTCTAAGAGTAGATGGACGATAATAACCAACCTATGCGTATCCAAGATAAGATCCTCCTACCCAGCAGTAAAAGCTTTCAAAAAAAAATATGACACTCATAGACACAGTTGGGTAAAGGACCCATCACGAACGCTGATATACGACACACCAGTCGACTCGCTACACGGGGAATATCACGCGAGTTTTCGAGAGAGAAAAAAAAAAGAATTCTTACGCAAGTCTGAAGTGAATCTCAAGCGAAGATCTCTGGCAAAAGCTGACGCAGATGCATCACGACAACCTCTCAGAGACCCCAGCGGGTGAAGGGCCGTCAAGCAGTGAGATGAGCAAGTTCAAGGACCTCAGACGAAAAATGTAAATACGTCTTCAGCAGTTTCTTGAATTGTCTTGCGTCGTTATTGTTCGCCTACCACCACCATCCACATACTTCTGTTTATGACGCCTGCTTTCCTTGGTTCATGTAACTAGAGCATCGTTTGTCGGTGAGTTACCTACTCAAGAGAGATCGCAAATTTAGATTAGGCTCGAGGTCTTGAGAATGTGAGGGAGTCAGACAATTATCGACCTCCTTCAACACATAGTGTCGCCGAGGCGGTATAGTGCCGACATGTGAGCTGTGGTCATCTTTCAGGGCAGCAGCATCGAGGCGATGTCTGCACAAGGTACGTTTCTCTCACTCAAGCCGAGATCCTGGTTTTATACGCAGTTTTGCTCATGGCAGGCTAGGAGGATCTGTAAGAACTCTCCTTCAGTGTCATTCATCTCTCTCTCTCTCTCTCTCTCTCTCTCTCTCTCTCTCTCTCTCTCTCTCTCTCTCTCTCTCTCTCTCTCTCTCTCTCTCTCTCTCTCATTCTTTGTTGAAGATAGGGGAAAGTTGAGGGTTACTCTATTACTTTGGTACTACTTGGATCAGGTTTGCATTGCCTCAACTTACCGCTAAAGGCAAGATGGTCACTGGTAATTCCCTTGTATTATTTCTAACCTTGTGGTGTGATGTCCCATCTCCTCGACTAGTTACACCACCTTTCCTTTGTTGTTGTTGATTCTTAACTTCATATCTTCTAGCCATTAGTTACACTATCTGTACTGGCAATTCGTTACGCAAGATCTCCCTACTATTAGTAACACTATATCCCCCGAGCATTCGTTCCACCAACACCCCTGACCGTTGGGTAGTACAATTGTCGAGTTAGGGTGTCCCTCATCATATGCAAATGAGTCCCCCCACGGAAAAAAAAAGAAAGAAGACTTATCTAACTCCATTTTATCTGAAAGGTAAATCTATGATATAGCGCATTTTTTTCTTTTTTTTTTTTGCTTTAAAAAAAGAAAAAAGAAAAGAGGAGTCTGCCAAGGTGGTCATCAGTGACCCTTTCCATTTACAGTTCCCGTAATAAAAGGTTACCTGGAATTCGGTCACACGCTGTTGCTGCTCCATGGAGGAGAGAGAGGTCGGAGTTTTTGCGCGAGAAAGTTCTTTACAAGTTGGTGCTGGAATATTTATTATACGAAAACACAAGAGACGCGGCCGGAGTGGATGGCTATTTGGCTGAGAGCAAAGAGTCACCCGCCTTCAGGCTTGCTAGAATCCGCTTGTAAATTCGTATTTATAAGAGAAAAGGGACTTTGATATACTACCTTGCACGAGGTACATGCCCTGGAAATATACACAGATACAATTCGGCAAAGTGAAAAAGGATTTTTGAGTCATATACGTCTCTGCATGTGAGGAAGAATGTACACCGTCATAGGGTGTACAAATAATCGTTGAAAAAGGAAAAAAAAAAATATCCCACTTTCGAACTTTATACTACGTCATTTTCCACCACTTTCTGTTCTTTGTGTTTATAGAAGGATTACAACTTAACCTCTGGACATGGTTGTCGTATTCTACGGGGGGTGTGTTCTACCACGCTCCTTCCAAGCTCCATCTCTTTAAGTCTTAAAATCTGATTGATCTGTCATTTCCGGAACCCTGTGATGTAGGCTTCCAGCCTAATGAACTCACTTCATGACAATAGACAACGTCCATCGGGAAGATATTATGCGAAACAGAAATCTCCCGCTCAAGATACGTGTTATGAGAAGCTGACGGTCGGGGTGTGTGTGTTTTTTTTGGGGGTGTTTTTATCCTTTCCCCAGAAGTTCTGACTTGTCATAGGCATTACCATAACTGTCGGGGTTAGGAGGAGGACAGACGCTCCGAAAGAGATCTCGCTCTTTCCATCTTGTTTTTATTGATCGCCGGTCGAACTTTGATGAATTGTGTTATTTTTATAATCACGATCGTTATCCCGCGTATCGTTACAGTTGTCATTATCATTATCGTTGTTATTACCATATTCTTAATTATTATATTCGTTTCCGTCTTCTGTGATCCTCAGTCTCATCCCTCTTTTAATATTCATGATATGCGCCGGCCCATCCTTGTTTTCACTCATCACCAACACATACACATTATCATTGGTATGTATCCTTGACCCATGTCACTTACCTTCCCACCCACACTCCTGTCATCATTAACCCGTAACCATATCGTGATTTTGGCCTTGTTACTTACCCTCCCGCAGACCCATCGTCACCATCTCTTTAACTATCATCATCACCCCCTCCCCCTCATCCACGTACCATTTCTTCCAGATAAGCTAAACATCGTTGTTGCTCTCTTCGAATACGTCACCTTCGTGAGATATTACAGGCGTCGTGGGCTCCAACTCACGTGCAAACATTGGATTCAAGGATGATACACAGTATATGCAAATGACCAGGTGGACTGAATTTCTGCACGTATCCTAGATGCAAAGCACACGCGTTCGAGTCTCCAAATTTCCTAATTGGAGATTTCAGGTTGGGGCTTCGTGAGCTTTTGATTCTTCACGTCGATCCTCGTTCTAACAACAGTTCCTCGTCATTTTAAGAGAATGTTGCCTGAATTGCCTCGTCTGTCATGGAGAGATACCGTATCGGATGTAAGGAGGCAGATGAGGTGTAGAAATGTGGCAGGCGTGATGAATGTGCCGTCAAGAGGTGAGAAATATCCTCAACATTCAAGCACTAATGGTGATACATCATATGTTCTTCATACTCATAAAAAGGACATTTCATCTTACTTGACAAATGAAGCATGTGTGCACTGCTGCCCTGAAAAGGTGATGAATGGCGAGTTGGAAAATTCATTTACCGAGTATATAAATCTAAAAACATAAGAGAAATATAGAAATTTGGTAGTGTCAACAGTTCATAGATGAATTGGAAGTAAGCAAATTTGTAGTGTTTTTTTTTTTCTAATTCTGTAGTAGCCAAAAAAAAAAGAAATCACTCGCATGGCTATTTCTCCATCCGCTGCCTTTTAATCATATCCATCCGCTTATCAAAGCTCATTTCCATTTAAAGTACAAAAGATACGCTTTACAGGCTGTTCAAGGCGCAAGACTTGCAACGAAGTAATGAGTCATTTGGGAGTAAAAGATTTAAAAGAGGTAAAGTATTATTTGATGCGTAGAATTCTTACCAGTATGAACACCTTAACCCCGAATCGAATAATGAATTCAGCAAATCACAACTGCACACATTTTATTTACCCAAACTAAAACAGGTCTATAGAAAAATCGTAAATTATTGTTAGAATCTCTCTTTTGTGTAGTGATGGAGCACAAGATAAATGATTGGGGGGGGGGGGGGGGGGGCAGGGAACGCTCGTCACAGTACGTTCGTTAATCATGCAAAGTAAGCTTGTACTTAACTCGTTAATCATTCATAATATATTCCTCCATCTCGAATAAATCTATCACTCAGCTCACCTCCTTTTACAAACCAGTCGCGATGCTCATGCAATTTCTCCAGTGAATATTCTTCATGGCTTCGCCTTCGGCGTACCCATGTGGTGATTGCCGAGTTCGTCCACCCATTAGCTCGTCGTCCACCTCGTCTCCTTCTTCTTTTTCTCTTCGTCGACCGTTTTCTATGTATCTTTTTCTCCCCCCCTGAGGACCATAATGTCAGAACGCCATCGCGGAATCTTCCGTCGAAGTTCGATGTCTCGGGTACTTTGCCGCAGGGGCGTCGCTGTCCCTTCCCATTTCAGCCCCTCCAGGTGGCGTCAACCATCTGGGAACTTTCAAAACTCGTTCTCAAGCAATATCTTCAGAACGCTACGAGAAATTCTCGTAAACTTTGCCGTGTTAGTGTTGCTCCTTCCCCATACGAGATCGCAGTCGAGACCATCCACTGAGGAAAAAGTAAAATTCTCCCCAGTAGTGGTGCGTATACTCTTGTGGACGCCGATATAGATATATGTATATATATTTTTTTTTACATTACAGGTTTACATTTCTGTTGTAAATCAGTCATGATTTCCTAAGCTTAAACGGTCGTGACGCTCTTACGTCTTTCTTGTAAATCAGAATCGGTACTGTAAAAATGTCTGGCGTGCCGATTTGTTACAGTGTCATATTTCTCATGGAAATCATCCATACCCTCGTATTTCTCTGGCGAATCATCCATTATTACTCGTATGTTTCTTATGTGTATCAGTCATGGTCCATTCATATTTCTTTCGCATTGTAACTTATTTCAATTACATTTCTAGATTGACTTTTGTTTCTCCTACGTTTTCCTTGCATATGATTTATTTATTTCCTTCCTTCCTTCCTTTGTCGATTACTTAAAAGTGTTCATTATTCAACTGTAGGTTAG
>NC_092236.1:15654517-15729517 GCF_036320965.1 Panulirus ornatus | reverse complement strand
GCTTGTCCACACAATCCTTGGAGGGGGATCTCGAGATTAAAATACCTCGTGAAAGGTGGATGTGGAACATGAGGAATTTATATGTCGGCAGAGGAGCAGAATTTAACACCAAAGGTAAAGAATAGAAAACAAGTCCTAATGAAAGAATAATCTCCACTTTAGCAGGAGGCGTGCCAGACCAGTTGAGGTGGTGGTGTTTCTCTGTTTTGAGCACTGGGGATCAGGTATAGAAGGTAGAGAGACACTAGGCATTTGCTGAGGATGAGGTTCCGGAGGGGTTGTGAAGATACGTCAGCGGAGGAGACTGAGAGGCTGTGAAAACTTATTATAATAGCCCGGGACGGAACGCCCATTGGGACTCGGCTGTCTGGACTGAGAGGCTGAAAGGATATTGGAAGGACAGCCGGAGAAAAAGATTAAAGTTACTTATGTGAATAGAACATATGTGGCTGCTGTCTAGTATGATTTTACTGACTTTGGGAAGGTAAGTTGCAGGTTCTGTCTCGGAAGGAAAGTATCGTAAACTACGTCTCTGTGAACAAACTAAGAATCCGATAGAAAATCAGATTTTTTGACATGAAGTGAGAACAAACGGATTTTTTTTTCCAGTTTTGAGAGAGTATACGAAAACATCACTGGAACAAGACATTAGAGAACGTCAGACTAACGTAGACAGATGTCAAGCAGAGTGGAATGAAGACGTAGGTGGCTACGATAATGAGAGGAGGCAGGCCGACTCACAGCCAGGAGTTACGCAGGGATGGAGAGTTCCCCACGGGGACGTCGTGGGCTGAAGTCCTCAAGAATTTGATTGATTTGATAGAAATTTGAAAAAAAAAAGGAGAAAACATAGGCGTCAACGATTATGTCTCTGATTCAACTCCACAGCAAATTTTGCCTCAGGTAGCGTCATTAGACAAGGGAACGCCAATCTTTTCATCCTAATCGACTTCTGTAACGTATTAACACAAGGTACAGCGCTTCGGCCATTATTGTATCTAATCTACGTCAGTGATTTGCCAAACGAAACGGGATTACACCTGCGAATTTGTCTGTTGATGCTGGTGAATCGATGTAAGAAATGAGAAGTAACAGAGACTTTGAAATATTGAAAGAGACCAAGACAAGATGTATTGGTTGGCCATACGAAAGGTTAATGAAACCTGACCCTAAGAAATTGCAAGTCATGAAGATGGGAAGGGGCCTAAACAGGCCAGGCAATGGGTACCATATGAGGGTAAAGAAATTAAAGGAGTCGTACTGTGAGAGAGATCTGAGGGTTAACACTACATGCGAACTGGTCGCTGGAGCATCGTGTGAACAGGATCGCGAGATAAGGAGAATTATATTTTGGTCAGTGTCAAGCCGCCTATGAATTCTTGGACGGTGTGATGATTAGAGAGATACTTACTGATACTTTCTGCCTAATCTTGGAATATGGTGTCGTCGTCTGCCCTTCTTACATGAAGAACCACATAGACCTGATGAAGAGAGTCCAAAGAAATACAAACTGGAATTGTACCAGATCATGAGTAGAATAAACTACAGAGAGAAAGGACGGCATTGATATGGCACCTTTGGACACGAGAAGAGAAAGGGAAAACATGATGAGTGCATATGAGATTCCAAAGGAAGCCATGATGATGTCAACAGAGGACAGCTCTTGAAGTTAGAAGGGAGTCCAGAACAAGGGGGCCACAACTGGAAGCTGGCCGAGAAGAGGGTTGATGAGGGCCGTGGGAAAGTATTTCTTCAGCGGTAGAGTTGAGGATACTTGGAGTAAGCTGTGCGGATAGGAATAATGAAGAACCATTAGAAGATTCAGAACCTGTATAAGAAAAAGGCAAGGATAGAAGATGGGGCTCAACGAGTACAAAGCTTCCTCCTCATACGTACATATAGGTTGTAACAAATAGATAATGATGAATGGGAAAAGTAGAGACAATTCTAAACAGAAAACGGAAAAGCTATAAGACTGTGTGTATGGCGCACACACCTCTGCGTACGAGTGCTCAGAGAGGCACGTGTGTTCTTATCTTCATCATTTCTAAATGGATCATTTGAGCTCGGAATACTCCATGAACCTGAAAGCAGCTGTACCACCAGAGCATCACTATGTAACAACGATCTTTGTACACGCGTACTCGGTCGCTCTTCTGCGAATATTCAGACACACACAGACGAGCGACCACACCCATCACTCGGAGGACGAGAGTTCCAAGATAGCCCTCAAAGCAGAACGGAATCAGTGGTAATGTTAACACTTACCAGGGACCTGACCTGGGGAAGATGACTACGTCGGAGTAACATGTCGCACTAACGGGTTCCAGACCCATTAGTGTGCTTATGACCAGTGATCTCTCAGCAAACGATTACAAGGACGCTGGCTCGGGGGGGGTAATCAAGTGACATGGCTTGTCTTCGCTGGGATGACGAGATTTTAAGTTGAAGGATATGCACACATCCTCCTTTCTTTTTCTTTTTTTTTTTTGTGACGGATCAACACGTGAGGGCATTTCAAGATGTGTGACACGACTCCGATACGTGTGTTGAAATTGAGCTCAGTTTTGAGTAAAAGAGAGAAAAAATAGATGGTCATAGAAGACAGACGCTTATTCATATCAGCCGGATCCTGGCCATGATTATTTTCTTCAGTTTAGATCCATAACAACCTACAATGGACGAGTAAAAGCACGACCCAGTCGATGCTCGAAGCTGCCCTAAAGTAACCAAATCTGGTCCCCAGACTACAGAAAGGATAAGGATATTCTGGGACGAGGATAAAGACGGCCGAGAAAACTGATTCCATCTCTGAGAAGCCTGGCGCACGAAGGGAGGCGAAGTTGATTAAATTCTCCTTTTTCTCTTAAGAAATGAAGACATCGCGATGACTTAATACAAGTTCTCAAGATTTTGAATAAGCTCAACAGCGTAAATCACGCAAATCTGTTTGAACAGGACAAATAGAATGAAACAAAGCTAAAAGATGTACCATTGACATGGGAAACAGTTTCTCTGCATATAGATGCGTTGAACAATGGGGTAATTCACTGTTAAACTCTGCAAATATGAAAACTATAGATATCTTGAAGTTCCCGATTAAACGAAACTTTCATCATTTGAGGTATCTCCTGAATGAACACTGGGTGAAAATATACATATATAAATTAAGTCCTTTTTCTCATACCAGATTCTCAAAATGTATTGTAGTGGCTTTGTAGAAGGACTGGCCTTTTCGCTCTTTCCTGTTTAAGTTGCATGCAGCTTACTTCACCTGTGCATGGTTCTTCTTCCACTTTTTTTTTTTCTTTTCTGCCGTCTATTGTTACCGGAGGGTGGGGAGAGAGGGCGTTCTCACCGTGCCATTCATACTTCGTCCACTTAGTATAACAACACTTAAGACTTAAACCTCAAAAATTGATGACCTAAATACGTATTCCAAGCACCCGTAAATATATTTCTCTTAGCGCTGGTACAGGAAGGAGGCACCTACCTCCTGCTCCTGCTCCTTGTCCTCGGGCGTCCTGAAGGGCTGATGGTAAGGGACAAAGCCATTCTTTACCCTCCGCGTCATTTCCTGGAGGGATAAACAGCGAGCAGGCCTTCGGCATGCCCGCTTCCGCCATGTTGACTCGTCTCACATTGGGGTTTAGTACGGCATTTCTTCTCGCCTTCTTTCTTCCTTTTCTTCTTCTTCTTCTTCTACTTCGTCGTCGTCGTCGTCGTCGGTACACACTCTCTCTCTCTCTCTCCCTCTCTCTCTCTCTCTCTCTCTCTCTCTCTCTCTCTCTCTCTCTCTCTCTCTCTCTCTCTCTCTCTCTCTCTCTCACTTGAACCTTGGGTCTGTGTTTTCTGTGTCTGTGTCGCTCAATGTAACTCTCCTCTCTCTCTCTCTCTCTCTCTCTCTCTCTCTCTCTCTCTCTCTCTCTCTCTCTCTCTCTCTCTCTCGCTGTAGATCATCTAAATTTGGATCACTACATAGGAGAAAATACCACTGAGAGTTTTTCCACGGGGTTAATTGTTGAATGTTCCATTCGCTTTAGGTAATGTTTTGAGCATTGTATTTCGCTGCTATTCGTGAACACGTGTTGCTAATTATCATTATATAGAAAGTTGCTCTCTCTCTCTCTCTCTCTCTCTCTCTCTCTCTATATATATATATATATATATATATATATATATATGTGTGTGTGTATATATATATATATATATATATATATATATATATATATATTTATTTATTTATATTTTTGCTTTGTCACTGTCTCCCGCGTTTGCGAGGTAGCGCAAGGAAACAGAAAGAAGAATGGCCCAACCCACCCACATACACATGTATATACATACACGTTCACACGCAAATATACATACCTATACATCTCAATTTATACATATATATAAACATACAGACATATACATATATACGCATGTACATGATTCATACTATCTGCCTTTATTCATTCCCATCGCCACCTCGCCACACATGGAATAACAACCCCCTCCCCCTTCATGTGTGCGAGGTAGCGCAAGGAAAAGACAATAAAGGCCCCATTCGTTCACACTCAGTTTTTAGCTGTCATGTAATAATGCACCGAAACCACAGCTCCCTTTCCACCTCTAGGCCCCACAGAACTTTCCATGGTTTACCTCAGACGCTTCACATGCCCTGGTTCAATCCATTGACAGCACGTCGACTCCGGTATACCACATCGTTCCAGTTCACTCTTCCTTGCACGCCTTTCACCTTCCAGCATGTTCAGGCCCCGATCACTCAAAATCTTCTTCACTCCATCTTTCCACCTCCAATTTGGTCTCCCACTTCTCCTCGTTCCCTCCACCTTTGACATATATATCGTCTTGGTCAATCTTTCCTCACTCATTCTTTCCATGTGACCAAACTATTTCAAAACACCCTCTTCTTCTCTCTCAACCACACTTTGGTGTCTTTTCCTAGAGCTACCTGGCGCGCGTTGGTGGTGGTGGTTGGGGTGGGGGGAAGGGGGGGGTGCCATTTCATGTGTGGCGGGGTGGCGACGAGAATGGATGAATGCAGCAAGTATGAATAGGCACATGTGTATATATGTGAATGTCTGTGTATGTATATGTATGTATACGTTAAAATGTATAGGTATGTGCGTGTGAGGTGGTTCCAACAATGTTGTATGGTTGCGAGGCGTGGGCTATGGATAGAGTTGTGCGCAGGAGGATGGATGTGCTGGAAATGAGATGTTTGAGGACAATGTGTGGTGTGAGGTGGTTTGATCGAGTAAGTAACGTAAGGGTAAGAGAGATGTGTGGAAATAAAAAGAGCGTGGTTGAGAGAGCAGAAGAGGGTGTTTTGAAATGGTTTGGGCACATGGAGAGAATGAGTGAGGAAAGATTGACCAAGAGGATATATGTGTCGGAGGTGGGGGGAACGAGGAGAAGAGGGAGACCAAATTGGAGGTGGAAAGATGGAGTGAAAAAGATTTTGTGTGATCGGGGCCTGAACATGCAGGAGGGTGTAAGGAGGGCAAGGAATAGAGTGAATTGGAGCGATGTGGTATACAGGGGTTGACGTGCTGTCAGTGGAGTAAATCAAGGCATGTGAAGCGTCTGGGGTAAACCATGGAAAGCTGTGTAGGATGTATATTTGCGTGTGTGGACGTGTGTATGTACATGTGTATGGGGGGGGGTTGGGCCATTTCTTTCGTCTGTTTCCTTGCGCTACCTCGCAAACGCGGGAGACAGCGACAAAGTATAAAAAAAAAAAAAAAAAAAAAAAAATATATATATATATATATATATATATATATATATATATATATATATATATATATATAAAGTTTTTATCGAGGATGTAAGGCATGTGTACGTGTAGGAAGAGAGGAAAGTGATTGGTTCTCAGTGAATGTAGGTTTGCGGCAGGGGTGTGTGATGTCTCCATGGTTGTTTAATTTGTTTATGGATGGGGTTGTTAGGGAGGTAAATGCAAGAGTTTTGGAAAGAGGGGCAAGTATGAAGTCTGTTGGGGATGAGAGAGCTTGGGAAGTGAGTCAGTTGTTGTTCGCTGATGATACAGCGCTGGTGGCTGATTCATGTGAGAAACTGCAGAAGCTGGTGACTGAGTTTGGTAAAGTGTGTGGAAGAAGAAAGTTAAGAGTAAATGTGAATAAGAGCAAGGTTATTAGGTACAGTAGGGTTGAGGGTCAAGTCAATTGGGAGGTGAGTTTGAATGGACAAAAACTGGAGGAAGTGAAGTGTTTTAGATATCTGGGAGTGGATCTGGCAGCGGATGGAACCATGGAAGCGGAAGTGGATCATAGGGTGGGGGAGGGGGCGAAAATTCTGGGGGCCTTGAAGAATGTGTGGAAGTCGAGAACATTATCTCGGAAAGCAAAAATGGGTATGTTTGAAGGAATAGTGGTTCCAACAATGTTGTATGGTTGCGAGGCGTGGGCTATGGATAGAGTTGTGCGCAGGAGGATGGATGTGCTGGAAATGAGATGTTTGAGGACAATGTGTGGTGTGAGGTGGTTTGATCGAGTGAGTAACGTAAGGGTAACAGAGATGTGTGGAAATAAAAAGAGCGTGGTTGAGAGAGCAGAAGAGGGTGTTTTGAAGTGGTTTGGTCACATGGAGAGAATGAGTGAGGAAAGATTGACCAAGAGGATATATGTGTCGGAGGTGGAGGGAACGAGGAGAAGAGGGAGACCAAATTGGAGGTGGAAAGATGGAGTGTAAAAGATTTTGTGTGATAGGGGCCTGAACATGAAGGAGGGTGAAAGGAAGGCAAGGAATAGAGTGAATTGGAGGGATGTGCTATACCGGGGTTGACGTGCTGTCAGTGGATTGAATCAAGGCATGTGAAGCGTCTGGGGTAAACCATGGAAAGCTGTGTAGGTATGTATATTTGCGTGTGTGGACGTATGTATATACATGTGTATGGGGGGGGGGGTTGGACCATTTCTTTCGTCTGTTTCCTTGCGCTACCTCGCAAACGCGGGAGACAGCGACAAAGTATAATATAATATATAAATAATATATATATATATATATGTATATATATATATATATATATATATATATATATATATATATATATATATATATATATTCATTTGTATGTGGGTGGGTTGGGCCATTCTTTCGCCTGTTTCCTTGCGCCACCTCGCTAACGCGGGAGACAGCGACTGAGTATGATAAATAAATGATATATATACATATATATATATATATATATATATATATATATATATATATATATATATATATATATATATATATATGAGAGAGAGAGAGAGAGAGAGAGAGAGAGAGAGAGAGAGCAAAATCTTTATGAGATACTTTTGTCTTGAGTAACTGTGCACATTGCCATGGTCCAGGCCAAGACGGTGGCAAAGGAACGACAAACAGACAGACAAACGAACAGACTGGCGGGCAGTATCCATTTGTGACAGGTCATGATAATCAGTCTACCAAGGACACCAGAGCGTATGAATATAGTAGTGAAATAACGAGAGAAAGTCCTTCAGAAAAAAAGGAAAAAAAAAAGAGCGTTGATGTTGTGTACACAAAAAGTCTTCCAGAAAAAAAAGCAAAAAAAAAAAAAGCGTTGATGTTGGTGTCGTGTACACAACACGACCATTGACGCCACCAGCGGGGACGACATTTTCTGTGGAGACGACCGACGTATCACAGACACAAGCGAGGAATCTTCCCTTAGAAAACGTTTACTCTTAGAAAACGTTTACTCTTAGAAAACGTTCTCTCTCGTCAAATAAGTGTATTTAAAAACTTGACCCTAATTGGTTTCTCGCATCGCGCTACTTACGAACACAAGTGTTTAGGTTTTGAATAAATGGCTTTCGAAATAACTCGGTTAATCAGATAATTAAGAGAAGATGAAGAGACCTATTTTTACTTTCATTGTTTGTTCTGTACAGACGAAAGGTAAATGGATCACCTAATTGGATAGATGGCGCTAAAGGTCATATTAACATCTGGTTACTTAGGCAGTTCACGATAAATGACAGAAACTCTCCAAGGGGGCACTGAAAAATTCATGTTCTTCCGTGGTGTAGTAGTGTTGTTGACGGATACGACGCAAGGGCCAGGTGAGGTTCGAGTCTTGGGCGCGACAGACGGTCCGCAGTCCACCCAGCTGTTCATCTTTCCCTTAATGCTGGTTGATAACTTGGGTTACCTGGTTTAGTGTATATATACATATATATGTATATATATACATATATATGTTCTATGAAGGTGCGCGTTCATATGCACTTTACTCGTGTACATATATATATATATATATATATATATATATATATATATATATATATATATATATATATATATATACATGTACATTGGGCCAGGTGAGGGTATTCCCTCAAAGGCCCAGTCCTCTGTTCTTAACGCTACCTCGCTAATGCGGGAAATGGCGAATAGTTTGAAAGAAAGAAAAAAGATATATATATATATATATATATATATATATATATATATATATATATATATATATATATATATATATATATATATATATATTTCTTTCAAACTATTCGCCATTTCCCGCATTAGCAAGGTAGCGTTAAGAACAGAGGACTGGGCCTCTGAGGGAATATCCTCACCTGACCCCCTTCTCTGTTCCTTCTTTTGGAAAATTAAAAAAAAAACAAGAGGGGAGGATTTCCAGCCCCCCGCTCCCTCCCCTCTTAGTCGCCTTCTACGACACGCAGGGAATACGTGGGAAGTGTTCTTTCTCCCCTATCCCCAGGGATATATATATATATATATATATATATATATATATATATATATATATATATATTTTTTTTTTTTTTTTTTTTTTTTTTTTTGCTTTGTCGCTGTCTCCCGCGTTTGCGAGGTAGCGCAAGGAAACAGACGAAAGAAATGGCCCAACCCACCCCCATATATATATATATATATATATATATATATATATATATATATATATATATATATTTTTTTTTTTTTTTTTTTTATACTTTGTCGCTGTCTCCCGCGTTTGCGAGGTAGCGCAAGGAAACAGACGAAAGAAATGGCCCAACCCCCCCCCCCATACACATGTACATACACACGTCCACACACGCAAATATACATACCTACACAGCTTTCCATGGTTTACCCCAGACGCTTCACATGCCTTGCTTCAATCCACTGACAGCACGTCAACCCCTGTATACCACATGACTCCAATTCACTCTATTTCTTGCCCTCCTTTCACCCTCCTGCATGTTCAGGCCCCGATCACACAAAATCTTTTTCACTCCATCTTTCCACCTCCAATTTGGTCTCCCTCTTCTCCTCGTTCCCTCCACCTCCGACACATATATCCTCTTGGTCAATCTCTCCTCACTCATTCTCTCCATGTGCCCAAACCATTTCAAAACACCCTCTTCTGCTCTCTCAACCACGCTCTTTTTATTTCCACACATCTCTCTTACCCTTACGTTACTTACTCGATCAAACCACCTCACACCACACATTGTCCTCAAACATCTCATTTCCAGCACATCCATCCTCCTGCGCACATCTCTATCCATAGCCCACGCCTCGCAACCATACAACATTGTTGGAACCACTATTCCCTCAAACATACCCATTTTTGCTTTCCGAGATAGTGTTCTCGACTTCCACACATTTTTCAAGGCTCCCAAAATTTTCGCCCCCTCCCCCACCCTATGATCCACTTCCGCTTCCATGGTTCCATCCGCTGACAGATCCCTGGATATATATATATATATATATATATATATATATATATATATATATATATATATATATATATATATATATATATATCCCTGGATATATATATATATATATATATATATATATATATATATATATATATATATATATATATATATATCAGTTTACGATGGGAGCAGGTTTTCTCTAATGCACGTAAAACTGAATACATCAGCATATTTAGAGTTATTAATCTACTTTCTTCTGTGTCTGTCTGTCTGTCTGTCTGTAATGACTGTATCTTATTATTGATTGTGTGTTACAAGGAGAGAGTTCTACACGTGTGTGTGTGTGTGTGTGTGTGTGTGTGTGTGTCGTAATGAGCTGGTCTTGATTAGGACATTCGGTTGCCCGTATCGTCCCAGCTAATGCCAAAGAAGGAATCTCTAGCAGCAATATATATAATAACATTGTAAAAAAAAAGATCCTTCAAAGTATACATATACTTTACCAGTAGACAAGACAGCTAATTACAAAACAGTGATATACGATAATGTAAGGCGACACTTTGAAAGGCCTGGCTGGACGCGAGATAAGAATCGCTTTCTCTTGAATATATTATAAAGTTTCACATTTTCCGGCAGTGATTCTTTAGTTCGTTCTAGACAGAATAGATTTATCTAGTTCCTACTAGACGGAATAGATTTATCTAGTCCTTCTAGACGGAATAGATTTATTCAATTCGTTCTAGACGGAATAGATTTATCTAGTTCCTTCCAGACAGAATAGATATATCTAGATCGTTTTAGACAGAATAGATTTATCCAGTTCGTTCTAGACGGAATAGATTTACCCAGTTCGTTCTAGACGGAATAGATTTATCCAGTTCGTTCTAGATGGATTAGATTTATCCAGTTCGTTCTAGATGGGTTAGATTTATCTAAATTTTAAGAAGTCCAGTTAGCTAGTAGGAACCTTACTCACCTTCGTACCGCTAGAGATACTGTGTTCAGAGTCTCCAGGGATACAAATGAATGTAGCTCTTCTGAAGTGGAGACGTCCATGCTGATCCGTAGGTACAACTGGTGGATCAATGGTACCATCGCACAACCAAAGGTACAGCAGCGAAGTGTACCGATGAATGAACAACCGTACCGTTGTACCTCCACATTCTGAAAAGTACTTTTGTACCACCAGTTGTGCCGAGCAGTACACTTATACCATTCTTCTGCCAAATGCACAGAACCTGCTGTTGTATCACTAGCTTCGTAACAGTACCGTTGCGCCGCCAGATCCTCAACAGTACCGTTGCTCACACTGCTGTTGCTAATGGCTTGATGAGCCAGCCAGCAGCCCTGGCGTCGTCCACCTCATGGACACTAATGGATGGATGGGCGAATCGACGTGCAGGGATGTGACCATTAGCAGCCCCTCGATGTTGCAAGCATACCACCTGCAGTGTCAGGGGAGGAGAGAGAGAGAGAGAGAGAGAGAGAGAGAGAGAGAGAGAGAGAGAGAGAGAGAGAGAGAGAGAGAGAGAAAGACAGACAGATGAACAGACAGACACACGGGAAGAGACGGGTGTAATACGTGAAAGTACACTCGGGGCTTAGCGTGCCTCATTTTCCCTCTTGGTTGTCAGCAGAATCCTTAGATCTTAGTTCACGCTCATATATATATATATATATATATATATATATATATATATATATATATATATATATATATATATATATATATAAAACATACAAACCTCCAACAGCCAGGATCGAACCCGGGACCTCTGTGCAAGAGGCAGGAATGCTAACCTGGCTGTTGGAGGTTTGTATGTTCTATGAAGGTGCGCGTTCATATGCACTTTATTCGTATATATATATATATATATATATATATATATATATATATAGAGAGAGAGAGAGAGAGAGAGAGAGAGAGAGAGAGAGAGAGAGAGAGAGAGAGAGAGAGAGCAGGGGATCAGTGTCATTATGAGAAGCAGGTCTGCTTGATGGTCGTGAAGATGCGTTCACTCAATATCTCACCGTCATGCGACAAAGAAGCCTTCGCTCTCCATCCACGATGGCTTGCGCTGCTTGGACGAGGATGAATGAATGAATAGTTAAGTATGAATATTTCCTATTAATTATAGGACTCCAGGACCCCCTTTTATGGCTCTCCTGCACCTCTAGGAGTGTACTACAATCAGTAGCAGAGAAGTGAGACTCTACTGGACTGAGTTCTTGGACGAAACTTTACTCCTCTTTCGTCGAGTGACACAATGACGATGATACAACCCCGCCGAAGATGACTTCTAACTATATATATATATATATATATATATATATATATATATATATATATATTCCTCTCTCCACCGTCTCTCCCTTCCAGATGCATGTCCTCCCTTCCCCTCACTCCTCCTCTCCTTCGTCCCCCTGCGCTCTCGACCCTCATGGCTCCCTCTAATAGGTATCATGTTACGGACTGAACTTACAAACTCGAGAATCCCATTTCTGGTCATGAGAGATATCTTCACTTTCTGCTGGGTAGGAACGACGCGACCTGAAATGAACGACAAGTGACCTGGTACAGACCAGGGCAATTTGCCGTGACCTGGAATAAATTGGAACCCACTTGGGAAAGACCTGCAGTGATCTGGGACTTGGCCTGAGAGTAATACGACCTGAAATGGTCTGTGATATCTCATTGTTCCTCCGACGTGCCTAAATCAATAAACCTAAGAAAATAGCATGAGATCATTTTCTTCATGGGATAGGATGGTTTTTGAAAGGGATCCGAGACAATTTGATCTGCTTCATGAGTGAAACAGAAGTAACGTCACAAAGACCTTCTACGGCCGGAGAAAAATTACGGGACTCGGCCTAAAGCGACCTCAGACAACCCGGTGCCCTTAGATGAAGAAAACGAGGGCGAGTCGTTATTATTAATTCAGGTAACTTTGGAGGGTTCGCGCAGCCACCACGACCTTGAGTCTAAATCGAGAAGCCGAGCGCCGGGGGGAAAACAAAGAAGTGACTGCATAGAAAAAAAAAAGAATACCAGTTATTTCCTCTTCGCATTGTTTTCCTAATTCAATTTTCCTAAATCTGACCCAATGGAGGAAAATGTTTTGATAGAAACCATACGATGCCCCGAGTGGGATTGACGCCTTGCATACCGTTGGGCCTTACTTGTGTGAAGACCTCCCCTTATCATGGGGTCTTAGAAATCTTTGGACACTGATACAATACGTTTTGAGGAAAGGGATGCAGACTTGAAATGCTGAGAGAGAGAGAGAGAGAGAGAGAGAGAGAGAGAGAGAGAGAGAGAGAGAGAGAGAGAGAGAGAGAGATGGAAGCATCAGTCTGTGAAAGATGGATAAAGCAATTACACAGTCCGTGACTTTAAGGATTGACAGACGTAGTAGAATCTTGAAGAGGCTGTTACGTGAGTTGATATACCTTAAGTTAAAGAAGTGATGGTGGCTCTGCCGGTGAACAGTCTGACGAGACTTTGACCAGTAAGAACACAGTAAATAATCACGTCAGGAAAATTGTACACCATGGCTTTTACGATGCCATATCATCCTGATAGATTTGTATACGCTTCTCATGGTAGTGTGGGCTAGGGATCGATGTGGAATTATTCATTTCCATTGCCGTGATTAACATATCCCATGTTGATGTAAGGGTCAGAGAGTGAATAGATTAGTTGAGGAAGACTCCAGCTCCTCATTTGCTTCCCAGTGATTTACTAGTGCCTGATATGTCGACGATATGGTAAGAAAACCCCACGAAATACCAGGGTTCATCATCACCCACAGAGATGCTACCTATGGAAATTCATTATATATATATATATATATATATATATATATATATATATATATATATATATATATATATATATATAATATATATTTACCAGGGTGAATAACTGCACCTAAGTATTTATCATCAAGGGGAGAAAAAGTTTTTCCACCTTCCGAGGATAAATGCAGACTCATCTAATCAAACCCAAAACAAATATACCAGGGAAGAATTCCTCGTTACTTAGCGGTCTCTAGACAAAGCTAACATTAGCAGGTATTTACAAAAACATCACAGGAGTTGACGACAAATAATCAATTTGCTCCGGTGTGTGCCCACGAGTCCTCCTCCTTCCCTCCGTGTTTGGTGCTTGGCGAGTGCCACTGGGGATCTCAGGACGTCTGCAAAGGTCCTTAAGCAAACGTCCTCCCGGCTTTGCCTCTCCGTTATCAGGGGAATTCTTAATTGCGGATGCTTACTGTTGCCATAAACGGTGGGTTCAAGTGTGCTTTTAGCCATCACTGTATTTATTTCTCCGTGTTTGTGATCTCTCTACTGAAGGTGTACTGCGTGGTCAAGGTGAATGTTGTAAAAAGAAAAAAAAAACCAGAAGGCTTTAAAAGAATATGATCATTCCTTTCTGAAATGGCCATATGGCCCATAAATAAAGTCACCCGGCGTATGGACAATCTTGATTGTATCACAGTCGTCCATACCGTTTCTTTATGATTTGTTCATCGACTAACATTTTCTTTATTACATTCCTTTAAGGCCAAATTAGCCGCATGACATGTAAAAAAAAACACCTGATTGAAAACAGCATTTATGGAGCGGGCCGCTGGGAGCGGTCGAGGAGTGTGGTGAGGTGGGATGGGGTCTTTGGCAGACCACAGCCACCATAGCTCACCGCAGCGGGAACTCCACAGCCGCAGCTCTCCACTCAGCCAGGCCTCCGTAGACCAGTGGAAAGCTTCTAATGACCGCCGGATAACACTGAGCCACCACACTGCTCCACAGGAAATGAAAGAAGGTGGATAGAGAGTAGTTAGGGGAATAAAAGTGGAAAGGAAAACGAGGCAAGAGACGACAAAGGAAGCAAATGAGTAAGAGATGAGAATGTGAGGGACTGTGGAATGTGCACGGGGAGATGGAGGAGGGGGGAAGATGAGGTTATTACAGTCTGTGTTTATAGCCTGGGTCGCATCCCTGGACCTCTGCCTCGCTCCCGGCACTGGACGAACTACCGCCATTAAAGGCAGCCGCTGGTGAGGTTCAGTCATTGTATCCACCAGCGGCAAGATGCCGTAGCAACTGAACACACATACAGGAACTCACACGTTCATATTTTCCTTCCTCATCCTTGGTACCTAGATGACTCTTCCATCCTGCGCTTGAATGTCACAGTCTTCAGTTAAATCCTCCTTCTTGACGTTGTGCGTGCAGGACCCCACACGCCTTCCCTGTCGGCCTTTCTTCCTCGGCTCACTTACCCCTTTCGCAAGACGAAGGCAAGTCACAGAGAGAGAGAGAGAGAGAGAGAGAGAGAGAGAGAGAGAGAGAGAGAGAGAGAGAGAGAGAGCAGCCTTCTTGGTTTGGAATTTGACCATCCTCCCATAACTGACCTCTGCCGATGTATCTCATCATCGCAACTGCCGTCCATTGTACATCCCCTTGGAAAAGGGGGTTGGGTTAGATCTTACACAGGTGACCTTTGAGGCTATACGCATGTACGTAGGTCTTACGTCGTGGCCGGGGTATTCAGCAGACGAGCACCACGATCTCCGACCTTCTTTTGTTCCAGGACTGAGGCTACGTGCGCCTCACATTACTCCTCACGTCTCCGGCAATTCTTAATCTCTCTGATGGTAACGTCGTTTTCTTTTACATCCAATTCAGACTGTGGGATTTATTCAGCGTTGATTTGATATCGGTTACAATTTCCCCCCTGCAATTCAGCCTTCTTGCCGATGGACGCTCGCTGAGAAAATGGACGATGTCACTCCTGGAGATCACTCGCTAAAATTCTTGGGCGAGAGCTTTGATGTATCATGAATGGGAAGACTTTGTAACTCTTATATCATGTGGCCATCAGCTTACGGCCCAGCGTTGCAACAGTTTTGGAGAAAACTTTGATCACAGCGGGGAGTTAAGCCGGTGCATCTAAAGAGGTTTAAGCGTGTAGTTTACTGAAGCGGTTTAATTTGGCGGTTTACCTAGGCGGTTTACATGGCCGATTTTTCGGGCCGGTTTACCTTGACGTTTACTGAAGTAGTGAGATGGTAGATGTGGCCTCTTGCCTTCTTGGTGTCCTCCTTACCTTAAAGGTGGCCCTTAGCTTCAGTGTGTGTCCTCTGGGTTACGTTTATCTCGTGGGTGTGACCCTTGACTGTGCTCTGCCCCATGACTGTAGTGTGACCTTTGACTATAGTGTGACCTTTGAGTATAGTGTGACCTTTGACTATAGTGTGACCTTTGACTGTAGTGTGTCCCTTGACTGTAGTGTGTCCTTGATTGTAGTGTGAAGAGCAAGTGTGCTGTTTCCGCCTATATGCGTGAACCTTCTGATCGTCCCCCATATAAAAAAAAAAAAAAAAAAAAAAAAAAAAATTAATTTTCCAAAAGAAGGAACAGAGAATTGGGCCAGGTGAGGGTATTCCCTCAAAGGCCCAGGCCTCTGTTCTTAACGCTACCTCGCTAATGCGGGAAATGGCGAATAGTTTGAAAGAAAAAGAAATATATATATATGGTAAAGTGTGTGGAAGAAGAAAGTTAAGAGTAAATGTGAATAAGAGCAAGGTTATTAGGTACAGTAGGGTTGAGGGTCAAGTCAATTGGGAGGTGAGTTTGAATGGTGAAAAGCTGGAGGAAGTGAAGTGTTTTAGATATCTGGGAGTGGATCTGTCAGCGGATGGAACCATGGAAGCGGAAGTGGATCATAGGGTGGGGGAGGGGGCGAAAATTTTGGGAGCCTTGAAAAATGTGTGGAAGTCGAGAACATTATCCCGGAAAGCAAAAATGGGTATGTTTGAAGGAATAGTAGTTCCAACAATGTTGTATGGTTGCGAGGCGTGGGCTATGGATAGAGTTGTGCGCAGGAGGATGGATGTGCTGGAAATGAGATGTTTGAGGACAATGTGTGGTGTGAGGTGGTTTGATCGAGTGAGTAACGTAAGGGTAAGAGAGATGTGTGGAAATAAAAAGAGCGTGGTTGAGAGAGCAGAAGAGGGTGTTTTAAAATGGTTTGGGCACATGGAGAGAATGAGTGAGGAAAGATTGACCAAGAGGATATATGTGTCGGAGGTGGAGAGAACGAGGAGAAGAGGGAGACCAAATTGGAGGTGGAAAGATGGAGTGAAAAAGATTTTGTGTGATCGGGGCCTGAACATGCAGGAGGGTGAAAGGAGGGCAAGGAATAGAGTGAATTGGAGCGATGTGGTATACAGGGGTTGACGTGCTGTCAGTGGATTGAATCAAGGCATGTGAAGCGTCCGGGGTAAACCATGGAAAGCTGTGTAGGTATGTATATTTGCGTGTGTGGACGTGTGTATGTACATGTGTATGGGGGGGGTTGGGCCATTTCTTTCGTCTGTTTCCTTGCGCTACCTCGCAAACGCGGGAGACAGCGACAAAGTATAAAAAAAAAAAAAAAAAAAAAAATATATATATATATATATATATATATATATATATATATATATATATATATATATATATATATATATATATATATCCCTGGGGATAGGGGAGAAAGAATACTTCCCACGTATTCCCTGCGTGTCGTAGAAGGCGACTAAAAGGGGAGGGAGCGGGGGGCTGGAAATCCTCCCCTCTCACTTTTTTTTTTTAATTTTCCAAAAGAGGGAACAGAGAAGGGGCCCAGGTGAGGATATTCCCTCAAGGGCCCAGTCCTCTGTTCTCAACGCTACCTCGCTAATGCGGGAAATGGCGAATAGTATGAAAGAATATATATATATATATATATATATATATATATATATATATATATATATATATATATATATATATATATATATATATATATATATATTTATACACACACACACACACACACGCACACACACACACACACACACACACACACACACACACACACACACACACACACACACACACACACACATACACACAAAGAAAGACGAGGACAGAGGCAGAAACCAATATACTGCAGAGTGACTGAACGCGATACAGAAACAACTGAATATTCCTCTTTCAATTTTATGTAAGTTTATAGTTCCTTTCCCTTTATCCTTCCTACCAAACCCTCTCTGTATAACTTTTAGATATTCTCCACACGATTTGTGCAGATTATATGGCTTGCTCCCCGTCGATCGTATTGATTTTCTTCGCATTATTGAGGTGTAAAATACACCTTTACCTCTAGATATAAGAATATTTGAAGTATCTTATGGCATAGGATCCATCTCACTTTAGATAAAAGATCAGTTACCCCTGTACTAGAATAACAGCTGTGTTCTGACCTCGTTTTTTATAAAAGAAAAAAAAGAGTTTAGTTTTCCACTTCCTCCTCTAAAACTCCAACATTCTTCCCCTCATCCACTTCCTCCTCTTTTTTTTTTTTCTTCTTTAGCCCCGTAATATTTTTCATGCAAGGCTTAGCCTGGCCTCGATGAGGGCTCCTGTTCGTGACTGGAGCCTTGGGCATAAAAGCGAAAGCACGTAACGATGAACAAATATATTAACCTCTTAACAAATTGAGATGTAAGACCTCGCAGGCCCCACCACCAGGCGGAGTGAGGGAGGCAAAAGGGATCATCGTCTTTAAGAACCTTGAGAACTAATTAACTTTTAAGTCACACAGACTCAGGATCAGCCAGGGCCATCAGGTGGTGGGTTGGTTCATGGCCTTTACAGATGTTTAGATTATATATATATATATATATATATATATATATATATATATATATATATATATATGAGTAAACTCGCTGGAAAAAATACATACAAAAGCTCCAAGCTCTCGACTGTACTTCAATCCATTATTTTCAAGGCTACAGAGTCATTATGAGCAAGAGAATATATGCAAAAGCAGACTTCACCACAGCTGAGGAAACAAGGAACAGTGCTTCAAGTGTGCATGTGACTTACTACCACGCAAAGGTCCTGGGTTCGAGTCCTGACTGTTGGAGGGTATTATGTGATGTAGTCACTCATTTACCAAATGGTGTCGCAGCTACGTCTCTTCGTTGTATATCAACTTACATTCCTTTCTTGTATCTCCCCTGATGATGTGATTATTACACGAAAGTGCACTTGGGAACTTACCTTGTTTCATTTCCACTTGGACATACAGGAATATATATATATATATATATATATATATATATATATATATATATATATATATATATATATATATATATATATATATATATATATATATCGAGTTGCTGTCCATCTCTTCATTTTGCATTGCGAACTCTCGTGTTTGAGTGAATTCAGAGAATAAAGTGTTTATTTACGTAGACTTTGAATGGCCTTGATAATAGTTATGAGGTATAACTGAGTTATCTGAAATCAGCGAGCGATTGTGTTATCGTGAGCCGATACTGTCTTGATTAGTGGGTCGATATTGTGCTGTCATTGGTCGATATTGTGCTATCGTCGGTCGATACCGTGTTATCGTGGGTTGATATTGTATTACCAAGGGTTAACTCTGCGCTACCCCAAGTCATCACTGTGTTATCGTTGGTCGATGATGTTATTATCGTAAGGTCCTGTACTCTGTCACTGTAGGTCAGTACTGTGTTATTATAGTCCGATTCTGTTACTGTGGATCAGACTATGTGCCATGACAAGTTGGCATGACGGACACCACCATCACCACAGCCACCAACACCGCCACCATCACCACCAGCCACCGACACCACCATCACCACAGCCACCAACACCACCATCACCACCACCACCATCACCACAGCCAACACCACCATCACCACAGCCACCAGCACCACCACAATCACCACCACCACCACTATCACCACAGCCACCAACACCATCACAATCTCCACAACGAATACCACCACAATCACCAGCACCAGCAGCAGCAGCAGCGTCAGGCATTTATTCTGAGAAGTAGAATTTATGACTTGATGTTCTCCTCTGGGTTGTGAGCCTCACGCTGATGATAATGAAGACCACAGGTCCAGAATCAGTGAAGATAACGAATGATAAATGATGAACAAGGTTCACGATAATCCCATCCACAAGATGCCTTGAAGCCCTCTGGCTTAATTACGAGTCAGTGTTAAAGAACATGAGAACCACAAGATGTCAGCATGTCACACACTGCGAAGATGATTATAATGCACAAGCAGTCGTGATGTTATGAGAATTGCATCATTCTCTTTTTAAACATCAAGAGAAAAGGAATAAAACAGAGGAAGATTGATAAACACACACACACACACACACACACACACACACACACACACACACACACACACACACACACACGTGGTTTGGACACATGGAGAGGATGAGTGAGGAAAGGCGAATTGCGTATACGTGTCAGATGTGGAGGGAACAAGGAGGAAGGGGAAACCAAAGGCGAGTTGGAAAGATGGAGTGTCCTCCACACACTGCCCCTAGGCCAGCCTCTGATGTCGTTTGATGCTAATAGCACTTGACGTGGGCCCCAGTCTCGCCACACTGCAGCACGTCACTGCCACTCTCATCGTGTTGTGTTGCTGGTTCCTCCTATAACCTTTCAAATGGCTTTGCTTTTATGACAAAAATTTAAGGCAATTTTCCATTTTTTTGCGGTTTCTTTGTTGTCAGTAGCATTACTTGCCTAAGTACTTGTACTTCTAAGCCTATTACTGACTCCAGTGATAGACCGTATCGAACTGATTCAGTAGTGCACTTTTAGTGACGTCAGTATAGGCTGTAGTATTTCCACTCGAGCACCAGAGAGTTATTCCTGTCGTCCAGTTCTGCCAGGAAGGATTCCAGTGATGATTCCTGTGTTGTGGCGGGAACTTCCAGTGACTCATCTGATCCCCCTACTTTATTTATTTTGGCTGATAATGAATCTTTCCCATGATGATACAAGCAGGTTATCATTAAGTATCGCCTGTAATGTCTCTCTCTGATCTTGACACTCCAGTAGGTGTGTTTTCCCCTTGTATTTGAGGACGCACGCTACTGAGACCATGACGACTGCAAGGTTTACACATCTTTAAATGTCTAGATGATGAATACATTCATCAGATTCAGATGGGCTTAACCACATATTTAGATCGGCGCCATAGACCTATCAACCTTTGGCTCTGCGCTCCAGTACCCCGATACTCTTGTGTCACATTCAGGATTATTTTTCATTTTCATTTTCCTGCACCTCCTTTCCCCAACACTCCACATTATCTTCGACCCTCAACATTCTCCAAGCCATTGTGTATTCCATGCTGATGGAGTTTCAGAGACCCCGCAGGATGCATTTCCTTCCTCAGTATCAAGTCCTTGTTGACCTTGTATTATCATGTGAGTCTTATGTTCTAAGCCTCTTGTATATATTCTCTCTCCCTCAACCCAGCTCCAGTTGGTTCAGTGGAAAAAAGACCTGTTTATCCCTCCTCTACCCCTTCATCGTCCCTTCTCAAGGACAGAGAAACAATGAAGCTCGCCATTCAACTATTGAATGGGATGGAACCAATTGCCAATCGTCTCTCCTGAATCCCTTTGTAATACTTATCTCCCTTCGAATCCCTCGGGCCCAAACAACCATGCGTTTATATCTGATAAAAGACTACCTCCCACAAGAGCTTTACCATTTAAACTTTTCTCTCAAACCGGCAAAATATGTAAGGTAGAGACACCGTAAAAGCATATCTAACATCTTGCCTCTTATGAGCCACCCTTGTACTCGCCATCAGATAAAAAAAAAAAGGGGGTCTTTCTGCACCACCCTCATCTTCCCTCCCTTGTTATTTTTTTTCCCCCTCCGTCCCACAGCTGCAACACAGGATTGGTCAAGCATAAACGTTATGGTCTGGTCGCTTCTCCTGATCCATGCTGGCTGGCTTGTTGGCTGACTGGATGCATGGCTGGCTTCTTAGCTGACTAGCTGGTTTATCATGCTGAATGTCAGGTAAGCTTGTCGACTCGTGGGCTGGTAAGTTGGTTGACGGGTAGGCTGTCTGGGTAGCCGGCTCATTATCCAAAATGGATGACCAGCAAGCAAGTTGGTTGGCTGGCCGTCTGGTTGCAAGGTCGAGTTGTTGATTATCCGGTTGACTGCCTAGCTGAGTTGTTTAACTGGTTGACTATAAAACTGGCTGGCGAACTTGTTGACTAACCAGTGAATATTGTGGTTGGCTATGAGGCTGGTTAGCTGAGTCGACTAGTTACTGGGTGACTGGCTTATTTATTGGCTAGCTGGCTGGCTGGCTGACTCAGTGGTTGGCTGGTTGGATAGATGGATGGCTAACTGGCAGAGTGGAAGGCTGTCTGGCTAGGTGGCAGGGTCAATGACTGGCTAGGAAGATAGCTGGTTGAATGGCTAGGTGGCTAGTTAGGTAGGTGGTTCTCTGGTTGACTGGCTATGTAGTTGGTTAGTTGAGTGGTTGGCAAGAGGGCTAGCTGTGACACTGACACATCTACGCTATTAACCAGCTTAAAAGTTTTCTGATACACAGACAAGAGTTGTAGTCCTTTATGGTGAAGTGAAAACGGTAAGGCAATACCTCTTCTTTTTTTTTCTTTGGGTAGATACATGAATGTTTACGTCAGCAAATGATTTTCACTCGGCTTACTGTTTATTCATTTCGAGAGGGAACGTAGGCACGTCTCCAGACCCAAACCTCTCACCATTCACTTGACGAAGTCTCGTGTAATGTGATGCGATGAAATAGCACTTGAGTAATTATACAGATGAATGGATAGGGGAAAAATGGAATACAAGACATGGAACACTGACATTATGAAATTTGTGCTCAAGCTTTAACAGGTAGGAAATCTACCATTCCTCCACCCTCGTCGCCAGGACCAGAAGTAGTTCCTCCTACGTTAACTTCATGATCTGGTTCTCTCAGCGAGGCAAGTACCTGTTGCTCTTCTTACTTAGCAACTTTCATCACCTCATGAGCGGCGGCACCCATTACCCCAGCCAGCGTCAAGGACAAGTCAACTCCTGCTAGCAGCCCGCTAGCCTAATCCTCTGAGGCGTCCTTGAGCCACCCCCAACCAGTCAAGACGAACGTACATCAAGCCCCTGTAGTACTCACCTCCTCCCATACCACGGATCATAGTGTCTTGTCCCCCTCCCCTCCCGTTCTCCTGTACCCACCTAGCAACATACACCTGGCGAATATCCAACTTGGTCATACTGAGGCGCACGGAGATGCTGGGGGTGATATCTGGAGGGCAAGAGGGAAAGGACGGGTGGGAAACACACACACACACACACACACACACACACACACACACACGACTCCTTCTTTCCCGTACCAAAGGCTCTCATGCCCTAGAACTTTGGTTGCTCTTGCGCCGTCACTTGTCCCTCGCACAACCTTCACTTTCAGGACTGATTTCCATATATATATATATATATATATATATATATATATATATATATATATATATATATATATATATATATATATCAAATGGCGTCTTAACTATTTCTCTTCGTTGTATATCAACTGATTGTTATATTTCTTTCTTCTATCTCCCCTGATGGTATGATTACTACACGAAAGTGCACTTGGGAATTTGAAGTGTTTCATTTCCCCGTCGTCATAAGGAATATATATATATATATATATGTATATATATATATATATATATATATATATATATATATATAGATAGATAGATAGATAGATAGATAGATAGATAGATAGATAGATAGATACACACACACACACACACACAGACATGTCGTTTATAATTACTCCAGAACCAGTTTCTACGTAAGAATCCTGGTGTTACCCAAGGGTTCCTGCAGCCTAAGGCTACGGTATCTTTAGTAGTAGAGAAAACTGAACTCCTCTGGAGTGAGAAGTTCTGTGACGAGACTGTACTCCTGGTGAAAAAGCCTTACCAAAGGCGAATTTTCCTTCACGATATAACCTTGGGTAGGCGGAGTCCGGGAACACTGCTGTATAACCACACATAGGCGGAGTTCAGTAACACACACACACACACACACACACACACACACACACACACACACACACACACACACACACACATATTGGTAAAAAAAGGATGGAATACTTAGAAGTCACCCTATAAAAACATCCAGCCTCGCACATGAAACTACACACCCTCCTATCATTCCCTTTCCCTACCTCCTTCTGCTCCTTCCCCCTCTCATCCCTCTCCCGTAGCCGGTGCCCCTCCCATTCCCTCTCCCACTGGTAGGAGACATGCGGCACACTCGCTCATTATCTGTTATTTCTCCTGGCGACCACCTACCATCCCCTCCCCAACCCTACCCTTCCTGTTGTCCCAGGAGGGTGGCCTCTCCTTGAGCCAGGGTCAGCTCCGCAGACCAGGCGAACGACTAGACCGTGGTTATGCCTCTCGCCATCTGGCCTGGTAGCGGCCTCTCCAGAGCCCACAGCTGCTTCTCGTCAACGCGTAAGATACCTTCATCCCTCCCCTGTCTAATTCTCGCCAGTGCCTACCTGCCTGCCCTCGCCCTCCCATGATTAAATCTCCCCAGCATCCACCTGCAGCCATCAGCACCTCCCTAACCCCCTTCGCCTGCCATCTGCCCTCCTCCTGTCTTCGCTACGTCTCGCCAGCATCCATATTCCCCGCCTTATCCTGACTTGTGTCTCGCGCCAGACTCTGCCAACCTTCTCAGCTACTTGTCGCTCTTGGGCATCATCATCTCCCCAATACGTGATAAACATTTGAATTTACTATTGACCTCTGACACATTTACCATTGTGAAGCTAAGTAGGGATGGTCTTGCTTAAGTCAAGAGGTTTGGAGATTAGTTAATTGTCATTAGATTTTTCCTATCATTGTTTGCTTGGGTTTTGGCTAGGTTTAGTTCGACGTTAGTTTGAGTTTTTTACATATTCTCAGACTTCCTTTATTTTGTGGTTGTCTACGATACTGCGAAGGTAATGTGGAGGGATAATACGCCGAGCCTCATCTCGTTCTGGCTATTTCTTGGTAAAGATCATCTTGTGCCTCTGCTTAGCCGTGGCTGTTTCTCGCAAGCGACCGCGCGACCTCGGCGAGTTCTGGCTATCACTCAACCAGCAGTCAGCCACCCTCCTCCTCTTCTTCTTGCCTTAGCTTAGCCCGCCGAGCATACTTCTTGCCGCTCACACTCTCCTCGTCCTGGTTATATAAAACCTCGACCTCGTCACAACATTTCTTCAGTCCAGTTGGCCGTAGAATGATCTAGTTCTAACATTCACGCGGCCATAACTCCTGCGACGTAATGGCATCTCGAGAGAACATCACGTAAATGGTCTTGTTTGACACCTCAGAGCCGCAGCACCCAGGCCCAGGCGGCAAAAACTGGGTGCTGGAGGTCTTGAAGGAGAAACGGGTAAAAACGTGGATGATGGTGGTCGGGTTTCTGCAGCGTCGTGTCAGGAAAGGGGGCAGTATATCTTTACGTTTTTTTTTCTTCTTCTTCTTGTATCATAAACCGGGCTTTGGTTTGAGCCTCTTTCTCTTACCGTTTAAAGAGAGATCTTATACATCTCTCTGTGTAGGATTCACCTCTTTGCATCTTCATATACGTATGTTGCATTCTCATGTTCATTCGCGTTTTACAGGAACTCTTTATTTTCTTGAATGGACTTATCCATGGTGCCCCCATCAAGGTCAGGCCTCCTAGGAAGAAAAAGTATCACTCGTTTCTCCATTGGTGATGCATTTACCTGTGAGAACAAGACAAGGGAAATCGGGGAGAAGATAATTCTGTTTACGTCAACAAGTGGCCCATCATTTTTTCACTTACTTTAGGTACAACTTATATATATATATATATATATATATATATATATATATATATATATATATATATATATATATATATATATATATATATATATATATATATATCATGTTTATTTCAATCATGTCCTTTGAATATACAATAACTGGCTTCTGTTATTCATCTCAAGGTCTTCCAAGAAGTCATGTATCATTCTAATGTCATGCTGTTAAGGGCAAGACAACAGGTACAAATATAGTGATCATGAACCTAAACGTTATATTTCATAACAAAGTTTTAAAAATGACGGCACTTTTTCTTCCTTCGTCTCAATGCCACACCTCTGGGTAATCTATATGCAGTTCCAGCACTGGCATAAATCATGGAGGGTAGTTATCCAACTCTACCTCCTTTGTGTATCCCTGTGTACTCTCTCTCTCTCTCTCTCTCTCTCTCTCTCTCTCTCTCTCTCTCTCTCTCTCTCTCTCTCTCTCTCTCTCTCTCTCTCTCTACCACCACCACCCTGTTTCCCTCCATATATTGCCTTCAGTCTCCCTTCTCCCTGTTATTCGTGGTAGCCTTGTGCCTTACTGTCCTGTCCTTAACCGTGTATTGTAACTGTCTTGTGCTGTCCTCCACTGTCTCCCTCTGTATGGGTATATAACCCACGTCGCAGACTGCCAGGTCTCCTGTTACTTGTCGTTCCCGCACGTCCTCTCATGGACCTGACGCAGAATCACTTTCGCTGATCACTGATCCTCAGGTATACCAGGTACTTTATTTTTTATCCACCGGATCATTTTATTACTCATGCTAACCCAACTCGTCCCTTGGTGTTCTGTTTTTGTTGTCAGACTCAAACAAACGATTTATTTCGAACTTTATTTTTCATATGCGAGGGAGACTTTCTCTTTATGTGTTCCTTGATCCATTCTTCTTCGTCTTAGCGTTACCTTATCCCCGTATGTCATTTACTTATACACCTTCTACTTTGATCAACAAAACTTAAGGCCATTCACTCATTCTTAATATTCCTCTTGATTTACAGACGTAAAACTTTCTTCCACTTGTCTAAGGCCTTTCTTGATTTACAAAGGCGATACCTACTGTCTCCTGCTCCTAATGACCTTTCCCTGATTTACATAGGTAAATTCAATTTTTCTTTGCATAAGTAAATTCGAATTTTCTCTTATTACTCGTCCTCTTGTGATTTATAGGTACCAGATCTGATTCTCTTACTCCCACTGCTGTCTTGACTTACACATGCAAGACCTCCTCCCTCGTTCCGTTCCTGATGTGATTTGCAAATGCGTATTCTCTCGCATGGTCTCAATGTCTCATATCTGTAGGCTACTACTCCATAGTTTGTTTCACCACTGCAATAGGACCCTTCCACTTCACTGTCATAGGATCCTTCCGTATCGTCCGCTTCACCTTACTGTCATAGGAACTTCCATACCTACCGCTTCAACACACTGCCATTGAGACCTCCCTCTCTACCGCTTCACTTCACTGCCACAGGATCTGTGCATCAGTTTTCATCCTGTTTCCTATCTCAATGCATCCTGATTTGTTCGGACAGCTAAACTCTACTACTCCTACTACAGCTACTACGATTTCGTACCCCAGCCCCTTTCCCCCCCTCCCTCACTGTAGTAACATATTTTCTTATCTATAATTAAATATTTATCAACTACCGTTTCTCATGATTGTGTCCCCGGTACTGGCTTTTCTACCCCTGATGATTTTCCACTTTACACCCGCCTCCTCTCGACCTTTTCCTACTTCTCTGCTGGTCCATAAACCCCTGACCCCCAACGGTACATCCCTTAAAGGTCAGGTCAGAGATCACTCCCATCATACCCGTCGTGCTCAAGGGTCGCTCCCCGTTGTGTTCAGAGGTCATACCGTCGTGCTCAGTGTTCTTATCGTCGTGCTCAAGGGTCGTACCGTCGTGTTCAAGGGTCGTACCGTCGTGCTCAAGGGTCGTACCGTCGTGCTCAAGGATCGTACCGTCGTGTTCAAGGGTCGTACCGTCGTGTTCATGGGTCGTACCGTCGTGTTCAAGGGTCATACCGTCGTGTTCAAGGGTCGTACCGTCGTGCTCAAGGGTCGTACCGTCGTGTTCAAGGGTCGTACCGTCGTGTTCAAGGGTCGTACCGTCGTGCTCAAGGGTCGTACCGTCGTGCTCAAGGGTCGTACCGTCGTGTTCAAGGGTCGTACCGTCGTGCTCAAGGGTCGTACCGTCGTGTTCAAGGGTCGTACCGTCGTGCTCAAGGGTCGTACCGTCGTGCTCAAGGGTCGTACCGTCGTGTTCAAGGGTCGTACCGTCGTGCTCAAGGGTCGTACCGTCGTGTTCAAGGGTCGTACCGTCGTGCTCAAGGGTCGTACCGTCGTGTTCAAGGGTCGTACCGTCGTGCTCAAGGGTCGTACCGTCGTGCTCAAGGGTCGCACCGTCGTGCTCAAGGGTATCCTACCGTCGTGCTCGAGAGGTTGACACTACGATTTATCTCAGTTATTATCCTCTTCCCATCCTTCCTCCTTGCTATCGCCCTTGTCTTATCCCTATGAACGCCTCTCCCTCATTCTCCAGCGCCACCTAGAAAAGATCTAAAGCAAAACAAAATAAAAAAAAAAAAGAGACTAAGCTGGCCGGAGCGAAGCGGGACCACTGCAAACTTGTTTTTGCCATTATTTTTTTCCCCTCCTTCCTCCCTCAGCTTTCAGGCTACGGGGTCTGGCAGCTGGTTGGCTAGTTTTCGTGTTGGGCTTCTGTGTATCAGTCATTATCACACACATCTCCTCCTCCTCCTCCTCCTCCTCCTCCTCCTCCTCCTCCTCTTCTTCCTCCTCCTCTTCCTCCTCCTCCTCCTCCTCCTCCTCTTCCTCCTCCTCCTCCTCCTCTTCCTCCTCTTCCTCCTCCTCCTCCTCCTCCTCCTCTTCCTCCTCCTCCTCCTCCTCCTCTTCCTCCTCCTCTTCCTCTTCCTCTTCCTCCTCCTCCTCCTCCTCCTCCTCCTCCTCCTCCTCCTCCTCCTCCTCCTCCTCCTCCTCCTCTTCCTCCTCCTCCTCCTCCTCCTCCTCCTCCTCCTCCTCCTCCTCTTCCTCCTCCTCCTCCTCCTCTTCCTCCTCCTCTTCCTCCTCCTCCTCCTCTTCCTCCTCCTCCTCCTCCTTCTCCTCCTCCTCCTCTTCCTCCTCCTCCCAACAGACTGACCTAACAATAGTTCCAGCATAATGTATGTCATGCATTCCCCGGACTTGACCTGAAGTTCTTTATTGGCGTCGATCTGTATAGTTGTGTCTGTCTGCTTCACCGTAAACCTTGACTCTACGTAGGTGTTGAGTCCCCACTAACAGTGTTTCTGTTAGAGCATGTATCCGCTACGGCATGTATTCTCAACAGCATGTATCCACTACGGCATGTATTTTCAACAGCATGTATCCACTACGGCATGTATTCTCAACAGCATGTATCCGCTACGGCATGTATTCTCAACAGCATGTATCCGCCACGGCATGTATTCTCAACAGCATGTATCCGCTACGGCATGTATTCTTAACAGCATGTATCCGCTACGGCATGTATTTTCAACAGCATGTATCCACTACGGCATGTATTCTCAACAGCATGTATCCGCCACGGCATGTATTTTCAACAGCATGTATCCACTACGGCATGTATTCTCAACAGCATGTATCCACTACGGCATGTATTTTCAACAGCATGTATCCGCTACGGCATGTATTCTCAACAGCATGTATCCGCTACGGCGTGTATTCTCAACAGCATGTATCCGCTACGGCATGTATTCTCAACAGCATGTATCCACTACGGCATGTATTCTTAACAGCATGTATCCGCTACGGCATGTATTCTCAACAGCATGTATCCAGTAGAGCATGTTTGTACTCCAGTGTGTATCCTCTACAGCATGTATCCAGTAGAATATGTATTTATTTATCTATTATACTTAGTCGCTGTCTCCCACGTTAGCGAGGTAGCGCAAGGAAACAGACGAAAGAAAGGCCCAACCTACCCATATTTTTTTTTTTTCATACTGTTTGCCATTTCCCGCGTTAGCGAGGTAGCGAACGCGGGAAATGGCGAACAGTATGAAAAAAAAAAAGAAAAAAAAAATGTGGGTGGGTTGGGCCTTTCGTCTGTTTCCTTGCGCTACCTCGCTAACGTGGGAGACAGCGACTAAGTATAATAGATAGATGAATATTATACTTAGTCGCTGTCTCCCACGTTAGCGAGGTAGCGCAAGGAAACAGACGAAAGAAAGGCCCAACCCACCCCCATACACATGTATATACATGAACGCCCAACACGCACATATACATACCTATACATTTCAACGTATACATACATATGCATACACAGACATGTACATATATACACATGACTATATGTATCTACCGCAATATGTATCCTCTAAAGCATGTATCGAGTAGAACATGTATCTACCACAATATGTATCCTCTACAGCATGTATCTATCACAGTCTATATCCCCTGTAGCATATACCAACCACGGTATGTTTCCATCGTAGAATATGTCCACCACGATCTGTGTCCAATATAGCATGTATCCACCACAATCTGTGTCCACTATAGCATGTATCCACCACAATCTGTGTCCACTATAGCATGTATCCACCACAATCTGTGTCCGCTATAGCATGTATCCACCACAATCTGTGTCCGCTATAGCATGTATCCACCACAATCTGTGTACGATATAGCATGTATCCACCACAATCTGTGTCCGCTATAGCATGTATCCACCACAATCCGTGTACGCTATAGCATGTATCCACCACAATCTGTGTCCGCTATAGCATGTATCCACCACAGTATGTGTCCGCTATAGCATGTATCCACCACAATCTGTGTCCGCTATAGCATGTATCCACCACAATCTGTGTCCGCTATAGCATCTATCCACTACAATCTGTGTCCACTATAGCATGTATCCACCACAATCTGTGTCCACTATAGCATGTATCCACCACAATCTGTGTCCACTATAGCATGTATCCACCACAATCTGTGTCCGCTATAGCATGTATCCACCACAATCTGTGTCCGCTATAGCATGTATCCACCACAATCTGTGTACGCTATAGCATGTATCCACCACAATCTGTGTCCACTATAGCATATGTCTACCACAGTTTGTATGCACTACAGTGTGTATCCACTGTGATTTAGTCTGCTGTATTTTCTCTACACTGTCCACATTTTACTTTACGTTTGAAACATCGGAATTGGGATCATACAATACATTCCTGTATTCTAAATTACGTCAAGTACTTCAGCTGTGTCACGATGTAAACTCACCGTCCTCTATACCTGATATACAACACAGGGCCTGAGGGAGTTTACGTTGGGTTTACATAGGAGGGTCGTCTTATCGAGGCTTGTATAACCTAGGGAGTGAACCTCTCTCTCTCTCTCTCTGTCTCCCTCTCTCTCTCTCTCTCTCTCTCTCTCTCTCTCTCTCTCTCTCTCTCTCTCTCTCTCTCTCTCTCTCTCTCTCTCTCTCTGGTCACGACAGGGGATCTTGAGTTAATGAGTCACAGACATGGTGGTTTACCCCCGGTGAGGGGTCCTTGTGTTGCTGAGTGGCAGCTATGGTGGACATGGGGAGCGAGTGGAGGACGAGGGTGAGTGGGAACTTGACCTCTGGTAGACATGGGGAATGAGTGGAGGACGAGGGTGAGTGGGAACTTTGACCTCTGGTTCATATGGGGAGTGGGTGGGGGACGAGGATGAGTGGGGGCAGCTTGACTTATGGTGAATATGGGGAGTGAGTGGGGATGAGGGTGAGTGGGAACTTGACCTCTGGTGGATATGGGGAGTGAGTGGAGGACGAGGGTGAGTGGGAACTTTGACCTCTGGTTCATATGGGGAGTGAGTGGGGGACGAGGATGAGTGGGGGCAGCTCGACCTATGGTGGACATGGGAAGTGAGTGGAGGACGAGGATGAGTGGGGGCAGCTCGACCTATGGTGGACATGGGAAGTGAGTGGAGGACGAGGATGAGTGGGGGCAGCTTGACTTATGGTGGACATGGGGAGCGAGTGGAGGACGAGGGTGAGTGGGAACTTGACCTCTGGTAGACATGGGGAATGAGTGGGGCACGAGGGTGAGTGGGAACTTTGACCTCTGGTTCATATGGGGAGTGAGTGGGGGACGAGGATGAGTGGGGGCAGCTTGACTTATGGTGAATATGGGGAGTGAGTGGGGATGAGGGTGAGTGGGAACTTGACCTCTGGTAGACATGGGGAATGAGTGGGGCACGAGGGTGAGTGGGAACTTGACCTCTGGTTCATATGGGGAGTGAGTGGGGGACGAGGATGAGTGGGGGCAGCTTGACCTATGGTGGACATGGGGAGTGAGTGGGGGATGAGGGTGAGTGGGAACTTGACCTCTAGTAGACATGGGGAGTGAGTGGGGCACGAGGGTGAGTACAGAAAATATCATTATCATAACTGATGGTGATTTTTCCAGAGACTCTGTGGACTTGATTTCATTAAGTTTCATATATTTTCCCTCATTCGGCTTTGAGTGTAAGGTCCAAATGAGCAAGATATGAGTGAATTATGAGGAGCTGTTTCATTTGCCACTCATCTGCATCAAACTCAAGAACTCTTATGTGTGTGTGTGTGTGTGTGTGTGTGTGTGTGTGTGTGGTTACTAATTGTGTGTTCTGGGGGGAGAGTTTTACACTCGTGTTTCCTCTGCACACACACACACACACACACACACACACACACACACACACACACACACACACACACACACACTAGCCGATGTCAGGGTATTCATATATCGACCAACCTTAAGGGGAGGATGAGCAGATGGGTCGGCTGTGGGCCGACTGCCGACCCCAGTATTCGAACCCGGGTGAGCCCGTGTTGTGTGTATGTGTGTGTGTGTGTGTGTGTGTGTGTGTGTGTGTGTTAATGTAAGTTTATCTCAGCCTCGTCCACCAGATAACATCACGTGACGTATATACCAGCTGTCCTTTGATTCACTACAGCACTGTATTGGGCCGGAGAGAGCGACGGTATGGGTGCAGGGGTTCGGCCTCGGAGGAGATGGTCGACTAACATATAACACTGCATAATGTTATGACCTTGAGATGAAACACTCACAGACACAGGCCCAGGGGAGAGGGAGGGTAGGGGTATGGAGGGGGAGGTGGCGGCGGCGGTGGGGGGAGAGGGAATTGATGGGTGGGGGGGAGATGGTGGAGCTCGGGTGGGAGGTCTGACGTGGGGTGCATGGAGTGTCTAGGTGGGGGAGAGGGAGATGAGGGAAGGGGAGAGAGAGAGAGAGAGAGAGAGAGAGAGAGAGAGAGAGAGAGAGAGAGAGAGAGAGATGAGGAGGAGGAGGGGGGAGACAATGGGTGTTTGTGTGGGGAGAAGAGGGTAAGAGAACGTATGGAAGAATGATACAAAGGACAGTTGGATTTGGGTGACCTTCAAAGGGTCAAGTTAGATGGGAAGGGTTGTCTACAGAAGATGGGGTGCAAGGGGGATGTTGAGGGGGGAGGGAGGAGGGGTAGGTAAAGACCTATGAATAGATGGGGGTTTGGGAGGGAGGAGAGATGGGGAGGGGGGGGTGTTGAACGTGTAGGTTGAGTGGGGGGGGGGGTGGCATGGGACGGCGGGGGATGGGGGTGTTGAGGGAGGAATGGTGGTGTAGGGATGGAGTGAGGGTGGGGGGGTCGTCGTGCAGACGCCCCCGTGCAGGAGACGGCCGGTAAAATTCGTGGGTGGAGGTGGGTAGGTTTTTGTGGGAGTGTGTGTGTGTGTGTTGGTGGTGAGGGGGGAGAAGTGGAGGTGCTAGAAGGGGAGAGAGGGGGGGTGTGTGGAAAGGGTAAGGGAGGGAGAATGGAGGTGATAGGGGAGAGGGAGGAGAAGATAGAGCTTGATGTGAAGATGGAAGAAGACAGAAGCGTTTGGAGGAGGAGGGGAGGAAGAGGGAGGGTTGGTGAGAGAGAGAGAGAGAGAGAGAGAGAGAGAGAGAGAGAGAGAGAGAGAGAGAGAGAGAGAGAGAGAGAGTCCAGTATGAGGTGAGGCAGAATGGATAGCGGGTTGTGAAGTACAGAAGGAAGGGAGGGAATAGGATGGCGTAGGATAAAAGGAGAAAAGGGGGGTGGGAGATGGAAAGGAGGGTGGACGTGCGCCACGGAAAGGACAGAATGGAGGGTTGAAGAGGTGGGGAGGCGGGGTAGGTAAGAAAACCCGAGGGATATATAACGTAGGACGATGGAAGACGTAGGTGTGTAGGACAGGAGGGACGAACTCGTAAGGCAAACGGGAAGAAGATTCAAGGAAATAGGCAGAAAGAGGGAGGGAGTGAATGGTAGAGGGAGGGAGGGATCGCGAAAGATGGGTTGGTGTGGGGGGGGAGGGGCGGATGGAGGAGCTGGAGAAGGGGTTGCATAGCGAGGGGGTGAGGAGGAAAGGGTGTCATGCTGGGGCTTGGACTTGGGTGGGGGGCTAAGGGCTGGGGCTGAGGCTAGGGCTAGGGAGGAGAAGACAACACGTGCTGGGGGATGTGAGGACACGTGAGCAAACCAGGGAAGGGAGGGAGGGAGGAAGCGGTGGAGGGTATGTGTTGCTACAAGGGAGGAGCAGGGTGGAACGGGAGACGTGAAGAGGTGAACGTAGGGATAGAATAAAGTTAGTGGAAGGTGGAGGAGTCGTGGAAGAAGGCCTCAGAAAGGAATAGGAAGAGAGGGAGGAGGAAAATGAGAACTGAGTGAACGAGGAAACGATGTGCGCAGTGTATATGTGGTAGAGCTGCAGAAAACGGGTATAATAGGGCTGGGAGTGGAGAGAATTGGGTCTAAGGCTTTGGGGAAAATGTAGAGGGCGTGTGGAGGTGAGGGTGGCGGGAGGGAGGGAGGGAGAAGCCTTGCACCAGCCATAGATGACCACAGTGCTGGGTCCAGCTCCGCAAGTAAGCCGATCCTCCCCCCTCCCTCACTCTCACTCATAATTCCTCTCTCTCTCTCTCTCTCTTTCTCTCTCTCTCTCTCTCTCTCTCTCTCTCTCTCTCTCTCTCTCTCTCTCTCTCTCTCTCTCTCTCTCTCTCTCTCTCTCTCTCTCATACCGTTTTCTATTCTCATTCCTCTCCACTTCTCCAACACTCACACTCGCTTAACTTAAAATTTCATAATCTCTAGGCGCCGTTTCCACCTCCCACACCCTCAGCCCAAGCTCTCTTATCCATCTCTCACTCTCCTCCTCTGCCCCAGCTCTTAACACTCTCACTCTTAACTCTTACCTTTTCCTCCTCTTACCCTCAGCACTCCCTCTCTTTACTCTTATTCTCTCTTCTTCTTTCATCTTCTCCCTCTCCACTCTTAATTCTTTTCAACCTTCTCTTATCAGCCTTCAATGTCCTTCTCACTTTCACTTCCTTTATCATCTTATATTCTCTTCTTGGAATCCTTTTAACTTTGTTTTCCACTCCCCCTGCAAAGCTGAATGGAACCTCCTTCTTGCCCCGAGAGATCGCTTCCTCATGATCATAGTCTCAGACCATTACGGGGCCTGATTCCAATCACTGAACCCTTCCATTAACACCTGATCTTATCAGAATTGTATGGGAACAAACAATCGATTAAACCGGTCATCGAGATGGTGCGAAACGACGATGATTCGCTAATCTCAGAGGATTTTATGTAGTACGAAATCTCGATCCAGTGGGCCGGTTATAAGGTGTTGGTACAAGGGGATTCGATCCAGTGGGCCGGTTATAAGGTGTTGGTACAAGGGGATTCTCTTTGGTTTGGTTGCATTACAACGTCGGCGAAGGTACCGTGTATTCACTGTGATTCAGGAGCCAGTGTCTCGAATATTAACGAGCCTGAGTTTAATCACCCGGAGGCAGATTGTGTAAGCACGACGATTCGCCGATCTCAGACTTCCGAGGAGTGCCTCACGAGCACCTAATCGCCGGGTCGCATCCTGTATAACCTTGATGAGTTGCTAATCCTCTGTTGACGTCGCCCGCCTCCTCACCGACACTAGGAAGGATTAGGCAGACGGCACTGATTGGACGAGTGTTTATCTATAACTGTATGTTCCCCTTGAGGGATTTTGTGAGTGGGGAGGAGGGTGTGTTGGGGACCATTGGGATTGAGGGGTTTCCATCTGTCTGTTTGTCTGTCTGTAATTTTGCTCATCATGTTCCTCCTCCTCATCGAGTTTTTCGAGACTTGTGGTTCTTTCCCATTAATGTCTTCTCTCCCAATGCATGGCTTCATGAACTCACACACCCCTGACCTGTATATTCTCCCCATAACGTCTGTCTGACCCACATCATGTCTTCAACCCCCATCATCCATGACTTTCATCTCTCCCATGACATGCCTTCATCCTCTCTCATCCATCCTTCAAGTCATGTAGCTCTATCACATAATGTCAGTCCCGTCACGTCATACTTCGTCCTCATTTCCTCATACTGACCCTCCCTACTTCTGCTTCTCTCGTTAGCACCAAACTGCTTCAGTCCATGTTTGTTCCCTGCTCCGTAAGTGTTCCTCAACCTATACTAGCTGTTCATACCTCACTGTCCCACGAATCTGCACCTCCCCAACATTATGTTCTTAACCTGTGATAACTCCATGTAAAGTCACTCATCGTTTCCCCATGATTCCTATGATATAATTCATATCTTCCTTCGGCAAGTGCTTCCTCAGTCCTCGTCAACCTATGACTTCCCCCCGTCCCATGATGACCCTCTTTCTCATAGTATGATTCCTCCCTATGATGTTCATCTTCCCCATCGTATGGGTTCTCCTCCTTATCCTCCTTGTGTCCTCAACCTCAGTCTTGCCCATGATATCATTCTCTTCAACCCTTGCCTCACCCATGAGTTAACTCGTCTCTCATCCTTGTTTTACCCCTGATATCATTATCTCCACAGTGTCTCGCTCATGGTATCAGTTGTCTCCAGCCCATGGCTCGTCCATGATATCAATCCTCCTAACCCCTATCTCGTCCACGATGTCTATCTCTCCAGCCCTTGTCTGGCTCATGATGACAGTTTCTCCAGCCTTTGTCTCGTCCATGATGCGAATCTCTCCAGACTTTGTCTCCCCCATGATGCCAGTCTCTCCAGCCCTTGTCTCGCTTATGACATCTCTCCTCCTTAACGCGTACCTCCTCTTGATCCTGTATTACTTGCCATTCCCTCTCTTCATCAAACTCCTCCAAGACTCCTTAATGCCTGGCCCTCGTGTCTTTTCCTTATCGTTCTCTTTCTAATATTTTCGGCCTCTTATGACAAATATACTCTTAACATACTCGGCAGTCATTAACTTGTACATCCCATCTTCCTACTTATGTGTATGTTCCTCGTGTTCCCAGTCTCCATCACACAACTCGTTCAGTTGTATATTTTCGTGGTTGATTTAGAGGATATTTCTTTCTCATCTTTTGTCACTCATTAGCTATAGTAATTTTTGGCCATCCTAAGTATCATTAGACTCCATATTCTCCTTTCTTTATCATCTGCCCCATTTCCGAGCTTCTCTTTATGTATTTCTTTTATTCAAAACCGTTATTTATGTTTCATTTTGCCTCTTCTTAGTTTTCTTTCTCTGTCATCCCTTCTGCTGCTTTCTCCATTTTCTGTATCCATGCTTTTCCATTTTCCACGTTTTCTCTTTCCCACATTTACTGAAAATCTCTTCGCCCTCCGACGTTTTCTACTACCACAATCTTCTCTGTTCTTTTTGTGTTTTATTCTTCCTTGTTTCATATTTCTCCTTTTTTTTAACTTCCGCAAACCTCTTGTCACGTCTTTTTTTTTCGTCTTTTTCTTCCTCTCTCATTCTCTCTTCCCTTAGGCTTCCCCTCTCATTTATATTCCTCGCTTTGCTATCGCCCTCCTTCCCTTTCATTTCCCTCCTTCTCAGTCTTCCCTTTTCCTCTCCACCCCTTCTTCGTTATGGCCCTCCCTGCCACCTCCCTCCCCTCGTCTACCCCGTCCGGCGTCAATGCAGACCAGCGCCAGAGCCTCAAGGACGTGTAGAGGGCAGGGGAGCAGGCTGGATCAACACTTGTTCATCTACCTCGCCCACGCACCCACACCTCCTCCACCCACGCACTCAGGGCTCTCCACCCTCACACCCATTTCACCACACCTGCGTCGTCAGAGCCCCCTCCATTCATGCAGGCACCCTTGTCTCTCCACCGATCAGCCCATGTCCAGATCACCCACTCTAGACCCCCTCCGCCCACACGAGCCGCCCCTCCACCTGTTTGCCCTACCCCACCCATGATGCATCTCGCCCGTATATCCAGCCGCAGCATCTCATCTCCCCACCCACTCGCCAGGACCGTCCACCCACCCATCCATCTTCTCCCTGCCATCCACACACCTCCTATCACCAACCTTCACCCCTCCCTCCTCCTCTCCTCCTCCTCCCACCGATGCCCACAACCCTCATCTTTAACTCCCTTGCTAGCATCTCCACCTCCCCATTCCTGCCCCTCCGTTCCTATATCTAACAATGAACCTTTCCCTCTCTTCTTCCACCCACTACTCCCCCTCGTTCGTCCTCCTACCCATCTCTTCTATCCCATCCTTCTCACCCACCACCCAACCCCTCAACACGCACCCTCCACCTCCCCAAGACAACACAATGGTAACAAAGTCTAACTATTGTGATGTTACTATTAGCTGTAATAACTTCCCTGAGTTGTCCCCTGATGACCTCAACCACATCCACTCTGGGTCCTGTTTGTTCGTCCTCTCCTTCTCTTGACCATCTCTTTTTTTTTTCTCTCTCTCTCTCTCTCTCTCTCTCCTAATCTTTTGAGAGGGTGGCCGGGAAGTGGAGATGTAGATGGACAGGAATAAATATAGTAGAAAACTGGAATAGAGATATTAGAATAGTACACAGGTGTATAGCTTAGGTTTCTGGTGTGTGTGTGTATGTGTGTATGTGTGTGGGAGAGATTTGCTAGAAACATATTTTTGCTGCCTTATATGACACCATCAGGCTTGGGGCCTGTGTATGTGGTGATGGTGGTTGATTCCAGAAGGGATGGGAAGTTAGCAAAGCTAAGCTAAGCAATTGTTTACTACGTACATAGATGAATGGTTGGAGCCTCTGTCAGTGCTCTGGCGCTCCGTAGGAACCAAGTGGGGTTCAAGTTTGTGTTGCTGTCGAGGTCGCAGACATGTCTATAGTTTGCCTCATCTCTCTCTCTCTCTCTCTCTCTCTCTCTCTCTCTCTCTCTCTCTCTCTCTCTCTCTCTCTCTCTCTCTCTCTCTCTCTCTCTCTCTCTCTCCCCCCACCCTTCCCCCTCCCCACTATCCCTGTTGTACCCTACTCACCATCCCTCCCCCCCCACTTGACAACCCTCCCCCTCGTCCGACGGGCATTCAGGCTGGCTACCCCCCCATCTACCCCACGACCCTCCATATGAGTCTGCCTTAATATTCATTCTCACCAGACTACCACACCCTTCCCTTCTTCCATCTCTCCATACCTCTCTACTGCGTTTTTCCCTCTTATATCTTCCGTCTCTCCTTTTCTATCCCCCTCCTCATTCTTCGTAAAACCCGTCGTAACATTCTCCCTTCTCTTTCTCTCCCTATTTCCCTCCCTCTTTCCTTCCCTTGTTCTGTTCGTATTTACCTTTTGTTTAGTACTCGGGAAGAAGAGGCATGAACAAGAAAGGGAGGAGAACAAGTAGAAATAAGCAAAAAATGTAGGAGGGAGGGTATGAGTAACGATGGAAGAGAGGGAGGGAGGGAGGGAAGGAGAGGGAGGGGGGAAGAGATAGAGGCTGGGTGGGAGAGAGAGAGGGAGGAGCAAGGCCAGCCAGAGGGCAGTGCTGGGGAGGAGGCAAAGCCGTGACCCCGTCCACTATATCTCCGCCTCTCATCCCTCCCACCACCGCTCCCTCTCCCTCCCTTCTTTTGCCGCTCCTTCTCCCCTCCGTCCCTCCCTCTCGCTCTCCTTCTACGTTAGTGCCTCTTATCCCTCTCCCTATCTCTCCCACTGCCTCTAACTCTACCTTCTTCCATATTTCCAGTTCTCTCTCTCTCTCTCTCTCTCTCTCTCTCTCTCTCTCTCTCTCTCTCTCTCTCTCTCTCTCTCTCTCTCTCTCTCTCTCTCTCTAACTTCCACTGCCTTTTTTGTTCTCTCCCTCTCACTAGCTTTTCCTCTTTCCTTCCCTCCCACTACATCTCCCTCTCCTTTCCTGGCCATTAGCCTCGCTTCCTCCCTGGTTTACCACCTCTCTCTCTCTCTCCCTCTCCTTGTCCTTGCCTCTCAGAGGTGATGAGTGGGAGGTGGTTTCTGCTTTACAATCTTGTCTCTGTCTCTGATAGATTAGGATCTTAGGATACTATTACTGTCCTCCAGCAGATGACCTCGTCATGGACCATCAGGTCTCCTGGTATCTCTCCCTCCACTGTACTCTCTCTCTTCCCTTCAGCTCTCCCGCACTCTCCCTTCAAGCTGTTCATCTTCCCTTCAATGTCTCCCTCCTTCCTTCAACCACTCCCATACCTTCCCCTACCTTACAAACTTCTCCCTCAACTTCCCTCTTCCCTTCAACCTCTCGCTCACTCTCCTTCCTCCCTTCAACCCTCCTCTCCCTCTCCTGCAATTCCCTCTTCCCCTCCAATGAAAACCACCCTCTCGACTGGCTCCTCTCTCGAACCATCTTGTTTACTCTTAATTTCATCACAGACTTTCGAGCCATTTTTTACCAGTTACTGTCACTTTCCTTTTAAGTCTTTTCTGAAAGATCGTATATTTTTCCCCCCAAAGGACGTAGGCATACCTGCTTCAGAATCCAAAGGTATTCTGTTCTTTTTATTGCTTCTTCACCGAGAGCCTGATCTATAAGTCGGTCTGGGAAAAAAGATTTTCAGTGGAACTGGAAAAGAAAAAAATTATGGCTCAGAAATATGCAGCACCAGATTTTGCGTTTTTTTTTTTATCATTTTTTCCTCCTTTTTTTCTCCATTTCTTTTTCTTTTTTTTTCAGCCGACACCCACCTGGAGTGTTTACATTCAGTGTTCGTTCATCTGGTAAAGGGAACCTTCCATTTGCACGTTATTTGATATATTTGCTTATCCAACATTCTCATCAGTTCCTCCCTTAACCCACCGCGGCGCACATACAGTGGCACTGTTCTCAGCCCTGTGTTGCCTAAACATTCCAACCCCCTCTCTCTCTCTCTCTCTCTCTCTCTCTCTCTCTCTCTCTCTCTCTCTCTCTCTCTCTCTCTCTCTCTCTCTCTCTCTCTCTCTCTCTCTCTCTCTCTCTCTCTCTCTCTCAGTTGAACATCCTTAAACACTATTCATCATATTTTGGTCAACGCAGACCAGAGTTTGAAACGATGGAGATTTTGTAAATCTAGGTCAAAGGTCAAACAGAGGTTAATGATAGTTTTACTCAGTTCGTGAGTTTGTGTCATAAGTTAAAGTTTCCTGTTTATGGATATTTTTTCTTTTTGACGGGTCTCTAAATTCATTAGTCGGATAGGTAACCTTGTTAAAGGTGAACTTAAGAGAAATTGAAGAGATAAAGGCTTTAGTAGATGATGTTAGGTACTAGTGGTAGCAATAGTAGTAGTAGTAGTAGCAGAAGTAGTAGCAGCAGTATTGGCAGTACTAGTGGTAGTAGCAGAAGTAGTAGCAGCAGTATTGGCAGTACTAGTGGTAGTAGAAATAGTTGTAGTAGTAGTAGTAGTAGTAGTAGTAGTAGTAGTAGTGGTAGTAGTAGTAGTGGTAACAGCAGCAGCAGTAGAAGTAGTAGCAGCAATAGCACAGCAGTAGTAGTAGTAGTGGTAGTAGCCATAGCAGTAGTGGTAGTATCTGTAACAACAGCAGCAGCGGGAGAGGATGGAGTGGTAACTGGAGAAATAGTAACAACAGTGGGAATCCGAGCAACCCGTACACTGGTGATTATGGCAACAGTGGGAGACCTAGCAACCCCTGCGCTCGTGATCATGGCAACAGTGGGAAACCTAGCAACCCCTACTACACTGGTGATCATGGCAACAGTGGAATCCTAGCAACCCCTGCGCTCGTGATCATGGCAACAGTGGGAATCCTAGCAACTCTTACTACACTCTTGATCATGGCAGCAGTAGAAGTCTTAGCAACCCCTAAACTTATGATCATGGCAACAGTGGGAATCCTAGCAACCCTGCACTTATGATCATGGCAACAGTGGGAATCCTAGCAACCCTTACACTTATGATCATGGCAACAGTGGGAATCCTAGCAACCCCTACACTTATGATCATGGCAACAGTGGGAATCCTAGCAACCCCTACACTTATGATCATGGCAACAGTGGGAATCCTAGCAACCCCTTACTACACTGGTGGTGATCATGGCAACAATGGAGCCAGTACTGACCAAAACCCTCGAATTTTACGTCTCACTCCATACCCATCCATCCATCCATTGCAATACTGTACCAGGCTATCCTGCTCTTATGCTGTCTCCGTCACCATCATATCATATCTTGCCACCCCATCGATCTAATCTACCTGACGTTCGTCGAACACCGTCGCTCGACATCTCATTCTCCCGCAGATTCTGGTGTGACTTGCGTAATCGCCGTGACCTTGTTGAGACGAGAGAAATCCAAGCCAGCCATCCTGGGGAGGCTGGGAGGGACCACAGCATCAGTGCTTGTGGTGGTGGAGGGAGGGATTTTCACTGGATTAAAGAAATTGCGAAGGGTACTTACGTAACGTGTCTCTCTCTCTCTCTCTCTCTCTCTCTCTCTCTCTCTCTCTCTCTCTCTCTCTCTCTCTCTCTCTCTCTCTCTCTCTCTCTCTCTCCCACTTGAGATACAACTTTAATCTTCTTAATCTTGAATGATTTTATGGATATTATCTCTCTCTCTCTCTCTCTCTCTCTCTCTCTCTCTCTCTCTCTCTCTCTCTCTCTCTCTCTCTCTCTATCTATCTATCTATCTATCTATCTATTTCTCTCTCTCTCTCTCTCTCTCTCTCTCTCTCTCTCTCTCTCTCTCTCTCTCTCTCTCTCTCTCTCTCTCTCTCTCCAGTGCTCTACAGTGGTGAGGTTCTCTAGAAGAACGAATTTTCGGCGAGATCACGATAGCTTATTTAGTGAGCTTTCGCATCCCTCAGAAAGGCAGCCACGTTCACCGGGCGGGACCATATAGGTCATAAAGTGAAGAGATGTTTTGTGTGTGTGTGTGTGTATCTGTGTCTGGACATTGTAGGGCATTTGAGCTGTAAGTGCTCAGTGTGTTCATGGTGGTAGTTGTATCATGATCACACAGGGTCCTGGAATGTGTTGAAATAGTGTTTGTAATAGTGTGGGAATGGATGATGCCTAGAACTTTGATGGGAGAGTGTGACTCATGTCTGTCTGAGGAGTGTGGCTGCAGATGGATGTACGTTTAATGGGGTGACGTTTAATGACCGAGTTGGGGAGGCGAAATGTTCACTGGCAATATTTACGTTAAATGGAACAGCTCTGGAGTCTTCGTTTAGCATCTGTAAAGTCTTCGATCAACATCTCCAAAGTCTTCCTTAGATATCTCCATGACCTCGAGAGTTTGCGTTTAACACCTGAATTTCTATTTTACCCACCAATTTTTGTGAATCATCAACAGAGTCTGAAGGTTTCTAGAATCTTTACTTGAGCATCTTCAGAAACCTTGGCTTAACATCTCCACAGCCTTCGTTCGTGATCCTTCTTGTCCCTCCGCTTAACACTAGTCTTTACTTGATATTCTCCAGAGGCTTCGTTAAATAAACCCCCGGTCTGTGCATAATACCGCCAAAGCCTTACTCTAATAAATGAAAGACTCTCAAGAGTCGAAGACATTCTCTCGCCAAGACCATTTACAAATGTATTTCCAGACCCTCAGAACATCTTGGTAACCCACGACACAGAGTATCGACCTGAGACACACTGCATTTAAGAGATTACTGTGTTACCACTTTATGAAGTTATGAACAAAACCACAGTTGTCAATGATAGAGGATGTGTATAGATCCCGAAAAGGACAAAAAAAAAAAAATATTCTGTTTTCACTTCGTTCCATTCACGCATCTTGGAACGGATTTAGACCCCTTTTTTCTGTCTTACAAGAAGAAATTTATCAGACAAAACACGTACGTTTCTCAGTAATAAATCTTTCCATAATGGCCCTTCTTTTTTTTTTTCCTTCTCCTCCTTCTCCTTCAGGTTCGCTTGAATTAAGTACTGGGGACGCTATCGACCTCTCGTCGTCCCAGCTCTTCACTCTGTATAAATCTTGCATCTTCAGCCCTCGTAAATCCTGCCCCGGATCTTCTTCTCTCAGTCGTCCCTCCCTCCCCACCACCAAGCTCAGCCCTCCTCAGGGGTATTGCCTAGGTGGTAGGTACACAGACGCCACTACAGATGTCAGGATGTATGCGACCACAGTCATCACTTGGTACGATGCTAGGTGCGTCAGGAAGTGTTTCACTTGGTACGCGAACACGTAGGTCGTTTCTGATGTCTCTGCACGTCAGTGCCACGTCATTACGTGTGTCCCTAAGTACGACACTGCGTCCGTCGCCATGCACGTCACTATGTGTATGTCACCGAACATTTCCATACCTGTACGTACGTTAGTACACACATCAGTCCGTATGCCACTGTACATCAGAGCGTACGCATACCACTAAACGCACCAATCTGTGCGTCAACTCATACGTAAGTAAACTCGACTTCACACATTGTTCTTATTCATCCCCTCCCTCCTCCTCCTCCTCCTCCTCCTCCTCCTCCTCCTCCTCTTCCTCCTCCTCCTCCTCCTCCTCCTCCTCCTCCTCCTCCTCCCCCTCTTCTTCTTCTTCTTCTTCTTTTTCTTCTTCTTCTTCTTCTTCTTCTTCTTCTTCTTCTTCTTCTTCTTCTTCTTCTTCTTCTCCTCCTCCTCCTCCTCCTCCTCCTCCTCCTCCTCCTCCTCCTCCTGCTTCTCGTACTCATCCTCCTCCTCCTCTTCTTCTTCCTTCTCCTGCTTCTCGTCCTACTCCTCCTCCTCCTTCTCTTCATCACACACACGCTGCTCAACTCCACCAGCGGTGCAGGTACTGATAGGCTTTAGATCTAGAAATTCATGATATAGAAAACTATAGATAAGAATCAGGACATCGTACAATGGAGGTGATTAGCCGTTGATGATGATGTATTAAGAATGTGTACATCACTACCAGGAATGTAGAGATTAACATCAGAGATGCATGAATTATGTGCAAAAAAATGTTGATTAAGATGACACATGCACACAGTACAGCGAGATGTGCATAGATTAATCACTCAGATTAGAACATATCTGTTCAAGTCATCATACATACAGAGGACAATGTCTGGTGATGTAAAGGCCATATTTAGACATTGAAACTCCTGAATAAGGGCAATACAACCAGCACTGTAAACACGTGTAGGTAGATGCCATACGGATGTTGAAATGACGCAGGAAACTTATCATTTACACTGTTTACAGGGGATGAAAGACGTATGTATGACGGTACCATCCTTCTCAAACACACCCATGTTGCATAATGATCAGAGAAATCAGACAAGACTTAGTTACCGCATGAAGAAAGAAATAGAATAGTTCTCCGTTGAAAATAACCTCCGCACCTCATCCCTCCCCACACCACAGATCATAGGCGATGGGACTTTATATCAAAGATGGTAAATAGATTTAGTGCATCGATTTTACTCAGTATATTTCAGCGAGCACTGACTGAAGAATCATTCTCTGTCTGATCCGGATGAATGAGGACTTTAAGCAAACGTCCATGTCACAAATACGCCCTGAAACTAATAGCCAGAAGCTCACTTATTTTTTCTCTTCATTCGGATCCTAAAAACAAAAAGAAAAAGAAGATTCGATTCCCGTGCACCGTCGTCTCATCAGAGCGCATCACCGCCCGAATGAATAAACGTGTATTCCATGTCGCGGACCACGGCCACAGCGTCCCGCGACACGACAGGTGACGTGTCCAGCGCAAGGCAGTAAGTAGCCCGTGACCGCTCACCTGATAATTACCCAGGCATACCTCAGTGTCACTCATCTATGAGCCAAGAGGACACAGAGGAGGTGGCTCCCCGCTGAGTATCATTGTTCCACTTCACCTCGACACGAATTTTACGGCTGCCTCCCACTCACAGCTCTGTCCGCAAACATTCCACGCCTTCCTCAGAAGCTTTCTGAACTACACTTGAGCCTCTCTCTCTCCCTCTCTCTCTCTCTCTCTCCTTCACGCGACGTGCACTCACCTCCTTCGTCTGCACACACTGACTTTCACTTCCACACACACTCTGCCGTATTGACGACTTCTAATCTAGGCCTACATACGTGCACTCAGCACCCTCCTACAAACACTAATGGCCCACTTAAATAGTTACACAACGGTAGCCACACACACACACACACACACACACACACACACACACACACACACACACACGATCTCAAGCCAGGTACCCATTTATCGACCAGCCTAGTGGGGTTGGATGAACAGTTGGGATTCTCTGTTGACCAACCGCCTCTTCCAGAATTCGAACCCATGCGGGCCAGACCCCTGGTACACCAATGCTGACTCTTGGTCGGTACGTGTGTGTGTGTGTGTGTGTGTGTGTGTAAGCATGTATGTGCGGAGGAATTCACTTATTTTTTCTTTATTCTTCTCTCACGTCGTGTCTATTTCTCCGTCTGTCTGACTGTAAGTATGAACCTTCCTCCCCAGGAGGCAGATCATGCATCTTTCCCCTCCTCCTCCTCCTCCTGCCTTGCCCCAGCATGGGAGGAGACTCGTGGCTTACATTAATACCGTGTGAGGAGCCGGCAGCACTCACCACTTGCATCAATCATCCCCTTTCATGCCATTTACCCCTCCTGCTCCAACGTACCCTTTCACTAGCGCTAATGACACGTGACCTCTGTATGACCCATTACTTACTGGCCTTAAGTAAACTTCTCCTCCAGACTCACTTTTTTATCATTTTCTTTTTCCTTTTAGATGTTTAGATAACTAGTTATCTCTGTTTAATTTGGTCGGTGATCTCGTCTACGTCGGAGTGCCTGTGACTATGCTGGAAATTTCAGCTGACAATCTGTTTTCTGTTTTCCTTGATATTTTCTTTTTATCTTTTTTTTTCATTCTTTTCGTAATGCCCAGTTTCTTCATCTTCCCCTAGTTATCCTAACGTCTTGAATGTCTCTTGGCTGTCTTAAAATGTGCTCAACTTTACCTGGTTATCTTAGCATCCTCAACTTTTCCTGGTTTTCTGTGAAATGTTTTTATGTACCGTATCAATGCATTAGCGGCTCATTGCTCTCAGACAAGTAGTGAAGCTTGTGTGTGAGGACCAGAGGAGACATGCCTGACGTAGCACACACTGCAGGAACGTGTTGCCAGAAGATGTTATGAGCAGCGTGCACGGTGAGGATTTTGATTCAAACTGATTTGTAAATGTGTTCCCTGTGTTGTGGTGTGAGGCAGTGCCACCTAATCTGTGTTTGTGTTCCTCTTGTAATAGGATGAAGCACACTACCCACAGAGCTTTGTGTTTCTTGAGTTGTTGCGTGAGGCAACACCTTCTGATATGTGCATGTGTTTCTTGCGTTTTGGTGAGAGGCAGTACCAACTGATCTCTGTCTGTTGTGGTATAGGGTGAAGCAATACCTTTTGATTTTTGTGTTCTCTTGTGTTGTTGAGGTGAGCAATAACCTCCTAATCTGCGTTTGAGTTCCACATGTTCGGTGATGAGGCGACATCCTGTGATCTTCGTCTTCCTTGTATCATGTGGCGAAGCGGTACCATCTGGTGTTTGGTTATTTCCCGTGTTTTGTGAGGCTAGATATGATTATGTCGGATTGTACTGAATTCCAGGTTGAGGTTCCAGGAGCATCTGAATCTCTTTCTCTGATGCTGATTTGGTGGTTAACAACGATGGCAATCATGACGATGGGTAAAACTTCGACAGTGATCATTCACCTGATAGAATGATTACCTAGTTGTTAACGAGGTTCCGAAACGACATATCCAATAAATACCAAACTCTGTGAAGGGGTAACAAGCTACCGGATCCTTCTCGGCTGGTTCTTGATCCTCTCAACGAACCTAAGGTGAAAGCCGTGGCAGCTGGATCCTTTAAGAAGGTTCATAACCGAGACATGAGCTGCTTCTGGTGGTATTACTCAACCCCCCAAAAAAAGATTTCCCTCCCCAGATTCTGCTCTGGATGGTATTTGCATTCCAGCTGCGGCTCTTACATGCAGGGGGTTAGATTGCTCAGTACATCAAAAGGATCCCCAGTTTTCGCCACAGCTGTTACGTCTGCACTCACGCGTGCCCAGGGGCATTCGATCCTTCACAAAAATATTGAAAGTTAGAATGGGGAAGGTCGGCTGAAGACACTGTAAACAGAATTCAGACGATGTAAACAGCGTTATTTTTTTTCTTTCTTTCTTTCAGCGATCCGTTAGCAAGAGCCTGGGAGGTGACCAAGAGATGGGCAGCTATCTAGTTTCGGTCGTGGTTGGTTGGGCAAATATCACTTGGCGATCGTATGGTTTGACAGAGAGGATTAAATTCTCGCGTGAGAGGTTGCTATCTCAACCTTAAGAATTTTGTAGCTTGAAGAGAATTTATTTAAGTAAGCAATTTTATCTGTATAACTACTGATGTAACAAGTGGTTTCTCAGACACTGGTGGGTGATATCATATCATTTTAGGAATGACAGACATCATCCATGGATGAAGATGAACTTAACAAAACATTTGATAAGGAAGAGCTGATCCACCAGATCTCAGATGTTGAGTACTTACATTGTAGGCATATCCTAAGGGGCTGCTATTACCAAACTGAACAAGAAATCGTAATGGCTTTTGATGTTCTTTTGAACAACGTCCTCCGTTCTGCACCAAAGCATATGCGGTATTTGCCATTGTCATGTCTTGGACTCCCACTTTCCTTGCTTGTCACCAGATCTAATTAACACCACATTCTTAGCTCCCGTTCAAAAGAAATATCTTGGAATCTTTGGTCTGTCTGTCTTTGGTTTGTTGCTGATCTGTGGCATTCTTTGTCTATCTAACTATCTGTCTATCTATCTGTCTGTCTGTCTATTACTGGCATAGGACATCTCCGTTTATAAGAGTTTCTTGGAATATATACTTGCACACTTTCCCGGGAAAGGAATAAAACGTTTGATATCCAGTTGATGCACAAAGAGAACTTTCACAATTCGCTCTGCTTTTCGTTTGCTATGGACTCAACTTTGTATTTCATGCCCACTTGGTACCCCAGTAACGTTTGACCTGATACTGCAAGGAATCTGTTTATTGCAATATATTTCAACAGGAAGTATAAGCAGTGCGAATCCTTTGATGTTGAAGAGGAACTGCTATACTAGAGAGCCCTAAGTTCAACTCACTGTAAAAGACTTCGATCCTACAGGGCGTTTGATCATATTTGTTAACATTTGCTTCCATGTCTTTGGATATAGTGCTGCTTTATTGAGGCCTACACCAGTGAATGGTGCCAAAAGGCAAGTCTTTGATATCTTTGTCGAAAAAGGGTAGAGGACACATCAACTTGCAATGCTACCAACCATGTATAGCTTGTCTTGTCCCTCGCTGAGAGCCACAATAATAATGTTAGTATTTCATATAAGGTCAACCTTTATCAGTCGAATAGTCCTTGAATATAATATTGGTCACATTGAGTCTACTGTAAGTTCAACATTTGTTTTTAGCTTTTTCCGAATCCTGTAAAGGACCTTCGAATCGTATGTAATGACACAAGAGTTATGCTTACCGATTACACAATTAGGCATAGACGCAAATGCTTCGTTGACATTGTCTCCAAATCTAAGGATCTCATTAAAGGATACATTAATGAAACGTGTTTTTAGCCTTCTTAAAGATCTGAATTTGATGTGTAAGTTACAGGTCATTGTTTCGTAAGTACCCTAAGTCTATTTTCACAAATCTAACAACCATATTACTTGGATATATTTCTGGTAAATTAAGGGATTGAATTCCTGCATCTGATGGTCATACTGACATCAGAAACTGTACCTCGCACTATCTATTACCCTTCTATAGTGAGGGAATTTTCAGGTTCATTCTCTTACATCTGACCTATGTGATTGGCGAGTCTTTATCAATGGTTCTATGACGTGAGTATCATAAGGTACTGGATGTCATCAATCCCTTTGCTTCATGGTGTGGGAGTTCCTTTGCCGGGTTGAAGAAGGTCAGGAACTCATTAGGGGGGTCGCCCGCGTCGAAGCTTGGAAAGTCAATCTCATTAAAGCGCTGGTAAGTCCGAGAAACGACCAACTTACACGCAATTTAGAAGTCTGTGATATTGACCTGTGCGTTGTGTGTGTGTGTCTCTCTCTCTCTGCGGAAGATAACACGACGACCGGGTAAGATCAATCCCTCTCAGCTCCTCTCATGTGTCATTATATCTGACATGCTTACCTCTCAAACCCGAGGCTGTGCTGTGTCCGTTATCAGTGTTGTTTCCTCAATGTTCTTTTCATCCTCCAGGTCTACACCGTGTATGGGTTCGTCCTGTAACGCGTCTCGACCTGTGCTCTGTTGCTGATCTGTAACGTTGTCTTACAATCTGGTCTGAAGTTGTATGCTGTGTTCTTTCGGTTTGATTGTGAAATATATTTTAAGTTGGTTTCTACCCGTGTTTGTCTAATTCTTCGTGTGCTATTCTGTGTACAGTATATGTGAGTGTATATATATCTGTTATATATATATATATATATATATATATATATATATATATATATATATATATATATATATACACATATGCATTGGGTGGTAGAGGTCTGCGTTTGCGAACGGTCACAGCGCGAGAAAGGAGTCACCTTCAACGAGGCTGAATCATCGTCAGCGGACGGAAAAGAGTAGATCGTAGTTGAGGACGTCCTCGCCATGCAGTCTTGAACCTGCAGGAGTCCTACCACCAAATGTCCCTCAAGTTTCGAAATGATGATAAATGACATCAGTGATAATTATCATATGAACAAAGGTGAAAATTTTAATGATAATACTAATGATGATAATGATAATATGAGTGTATGTGTATTTTGTGTTTCTGTCTGCATATCACTTAACAAAAACCAGATCAGTAAAAGAAATGACGCCTAAAAATAATCCCACAGTCAATGGAAGCATCGGGTTAGACTGCCAAATACGTCTACCAATCAACAAAACAAGTTCATATAACCTTTATATGTTTTCAGCTTAAGACATAAAAGCTAAATCTTCCTTACTAGTCTCTAGTACTCGACGTAAAGAAAAAAAAAATCCAATTCAGTACGAATTGTCGTTGGCATTTGAACTTTGTGGATTGGCGTTATGGACGGAGCTGATAGAACAAAATCGCGCAGTTGAGTATTACACAAGGATAGGAGGCAGGAGGCCACGCTCAGATGCAGCAGCTGCAGCTGCAGGCAACAGCAATAACAACGGCAGCAGAAGCGGATGATACCATTGAAAGCGCCATAGCCAGTAGCAACAGGCTCATACAACAGCAAGAGGCGGTAACAGTAGCAAGTGAACAACAGGAATACAGCTAGTACCAACAAGTCCATACAACAGAAGAGGCAGCAACAGAATCGGAAGGAACAACAGTACCATAGCCAGAAACAACAGGAGCATCCAACCCCATTAACAGCAACAGCTGCAGGAGGAACGAACACAACGTAGCCAGTAGCATCAGCAACATACAACACAATTAGGCAGCAACAGTAGCAGGTGGAACAACAGCACCGTAGCCAGTAGCATCGGAACACAAGGGAACAGCAACAGTAGCAGCAACAAGGAGCAGGACACTGGTGACGGGGCTGGTGTCCTCGACTGGTGGTTCTTGTGGTCACCATCATGTGTGTTAGTGTTGGGGCGGACGGCCACTAGCGGGACACGGGGCCCAGCCAGTTGCCAGGCTACTCTGAGTGTCTCTGTATATATGTATGTGTTTGTATATATATATATATATATATATATATATATATATATATATATATATATATATATGTATATATATATATATATATATATATATGTGTGTGTGTGTGTGTGTGTGTGTGTGTGTGTGTGTGTGTGTGTGTGTAAGCACCTAATTCTATAACACAGTAAAGGAGTTTTGCACACGTGGGGCCCCTCTTTGTACATTATCCAATATAATACATCTCAGATATCTGTACACTTTGAACATTCTCAGTTTCAGTACTAACCTTATTCATCTAACCACAGCCTCTTTCAAGTCTACTCAAACAAGTCTCTTGCTTCATTTTTTTTCTTTTTTTTTTCTTTTTTTTTTTCTATGACCTCTCTTACGATGCTGTGACCTCTAGTTTGTTCTCTCTTTGCACGTTTCATAAAACTGCTCACTATCACCCTTGTCACATTGATTTACAGACTTGAAGGTTGTAATCAAGTCTTCTTATATTCTTCTCTCGTTCAGGGTGGGCAACTTTATAGCCTGTATCCTCTCCCTATAATTTAGCTCTCCTTCCTCGTTCAGGTAGTACCATCTTTGTTGCCCTCCCCTGGACCTTCTCTCTCTGATCTTTATGTTTCTTCAAGTGTTGCGACCAACCACGAGAGGCGCATTCCAATTCATATGAGATGTAAGTTGTAAATACTTCATTAAACTTTTCACTCGTCGGTGTATATAGATGAAATGTTAATTCTAACGAGTAGGTAATTAGCCTCTGTTAACGAGACCCCTCCCCCCTCCTAACGGATTGATTTGGTAATAGGATGGGTACTGTGTCGACGCCTTCAGGTCCCTTGTACACACAGATTCATATAAGTCGTCTCGTGCCCGACTGTGGTCATAGCGGAGTGTGCCCCCCCCCCCTGCATTCGTTGCTTGCCCCCCTCCTGGACGTGATCGACCACGTATTACAGACGCACTTCTGTCCGTTGTTTAGCTTAACTTCTCCTAAAGTCGATGCCATTGCAGTCGTTTCTTAACGACTCTCGTGGCATCATTATCTTTCACAAACAAATTTAGATAAGAGTCCCGTCCTTGTGGGTAGTCATTAACTTACATCAAGAACAACAACGGATCATAAGACCGACCACCATTTAACGTGTGTGTGTGTGGGTGTGTGTGTGTGTGTGTGTGTGTGTGTGTGTGTGTGTGTGTGTGTGTGTGTGTGTGTGTGTTTGTGTGTGTGTGTGGTTATAAACATGATGAATGTAAAGTCTCATTTCTTCATCACAGAGTAATGTTTGCTTCGTTTTCTACTTTTCATCAGCTAGACAAATAGATTTTGTTCTTTTTTTTTAGTTCAGTTTGAAAGTGATTCTCAACTTATGTTGTATACTGTTGCTTCAGAAAAAAAAAAAAGATGAATTGTGTCGTTTTTACGATTATGCATCATCAGGCTTCGTTCAGTGATAGCTCATGAGGGAGATTCATTTATGATGATCTCTCATGGGATCTGTTTCATTCAGAGCCGTAGTACGCACGCGGCACACAGATGAGCTAAGGATGCATCAAACTCACTCAGGTTGATCTAGTTCATCTGTGATGTAGAGGAAGTATATATCTAATCTTTAATGCTATTCATTTAAACAAACGTATGTAAATCTAGAGCTGTGCTGCATTTAATGTCTCCTAAGTAACTGGACCAGCTAGAAATGCTAAGTCTGTGACGATAAATAAAGGAACATTTTTTTTTTTTCACTGTGACATTTATCCCCCACCAGACCCTCCCAAGTTTTGAAAACGCGTCCTGAAATAACGATTGTGTCATGAGGATAGTCGTACCCAACTATGAAGGCACCTGATTCTGTCACCATTTGCTCTACCCATTGGTCACCATAGACGGAGTGGATTCAAAGACGTCAAGCATCGCAGAATGATGGCACGGTAGAAATGCATTCTAACATTCCATTTCCACCAGCCGAGCAATATTTTGTCGTCCCCGTCTGCTGTGACTTTTTCCAGGGAAGAGAAATTGATTTCCTTCCATGTTGAGGGGATAACCCTCTCCAAAGTAACAAGGTAGCTCATAAGGTGAGTGATGAGCATTAGACTACCTTTTGATCATGTATTGTATCACCACAAGCATCACGCAGCAGTGGTACTTTCAAAAGTCACCAGAAACATCAGCAGTAATTGTCACAATCCTCGTGGTATTACGGCACTCACTTCGTGTTGAATCATCGTTGGACACAGAGGACTGCTGAGGATGACCTCATGGGGTCATCCATGCCACGAACCGTCTCTCAGATATTGATACTGCTCTCTCCTAAGTGTACAGTCCATGTGTAAGAAGAGATTCTACGTCACTGAAGAGCACTTGTCGGTGGGTATGAATTTACAAACGGGCCAGTGATCATAAAGAGAATGCTCTCAGATTTTATGATTTCTTTTCTGAGATTATATTTCAGCCTTTAGGAATCATGTAAATACAGTATCTTAGTGAAGCTTTGTGTGCATTTGGCTTGCCCGAACGTATGTCATAGCCATAGGATGTGTGGACGAAGCCTCAAGAATCCGAGGAGGTGCGGCAAAAATAAGAAATAGAAACTGGAACCCCATAGAAAAATGTGTGCTGTGCGAACTCTCTCTCTCTCTCTCTCTCTCTCTCTCTCTCTCTCTCTCTCTCTCTCTCTCTCTCTCTCACACTTTTTGCGCGTCAGGTTTGGGAGGCCGGAGGAAGTTCAATATAGAGTTGTACGGTTTTGTGTACTGAGCGGCAGCTGGTTTTAAGGGAAGAGGGTTTACAAGGGTAACTTTTTCTGTGACCTCCTTCCCCCTGCTCTCTCTCTCTCTCTCTCTCTCTCTCTCTCTCTCTCTCTCTCTCTCTCTCTCTCTCTCTCTCTCTCTCTCTCTCTCTCTCTCTCTCTCTCTCTCAAGTTAAAGGAAAGACTGTTTGATAGGGGTCAGGTAGTCACTTGTGGGCACTCAGAACTTTATGTACAAAAGCTAATGGGGTCGTGAATGGGAAGATACCGTGGTTATCTCATCCTTGTTTGTGTTATAAGGGAGACTGAAGCTCGTCTTCCTCCGTACCTCCCTCCTTCCCTTCCTTCACCCTGCCTCTTTCCAGAGCGCCCCTCACTCCCACCCTCCCTTCGCCCTGGTCAGCCTACACTTGTTATTCTCGGGAGCACTACAAGAGGAAGATTACTATCTGCCGTCGTATAGACCTCTGTATTATCGAGAGAGAGTCTTTTCTTCACTTAAAGCTAACCACAAGTTCTCTCTCTCTCTCTCTCTCTCTCTCTCTCTCTCTCTCTCTCTCTCTCTCTCTCTCTCTCTCTCTCTCTCTTTATCTATCTACCTATCTATCTATCTATCTATCTCCATATACCATACTTTCTGTTTTATGTATAACACTATGATGTCCCATATAAGATCATGCTATTATATGATGCACTATAGTGTGAGATACCGACCGGAGGTGTGTTATATTATGCTATAGGACGAAACGCTTTGCCACAAAGGAGATAGAAACTGGACTATCGTTCGCTCGTCTTGCATTCCTCTCGCCAGAGGAAAGAAAAAGAAATGATAACCAAAGTAGTGTTTCAGTTCATTATCAGAGATACGTAGGAAATATTAGTACACGGTGACCTCGTCCTCAAATATTGGGGGCCATAAACCAGGGGAAACCAAAATGAAAGCTGTATATATTGTTACTGCGGTACCTCAGGCCGTGTGGTAATGTAAGTCGTTACGTGTGGCTTCCAAACGACACTACAAGTAATATCTAGTAACTAGCAGACGGTGTTGGTACTTATGATTAATAAACGATTCCAAGACTCGTATCTGATAACTAGCAAACGATATATATATATATATATATATATATATATATATATATATATATATATATATATATATATATATATATGTATAATAATATGTATATATATGCCTAATATATAAATATATGTATATATATATATATATATATATATATATATATATATATATATATATATATATATATATATATATATATGAAAGGATCACAATTGAGCGCGTGATCAAGTACATTCCTAAGAGTCCATGGGTAAATAATGATGTGATTATTACACGAAAGTGCACGTGGGAACTTATCGTGTTTCATTTCCCCGTGGACTCACAGGGAGATATATGTATCAAAACTTACGACGGCACCGTTTGCTAAAGCTGAACTTCGACAGACATTTACCCAATACTGTACAAATCAATACAAACATCTTAAACCCATAGACTATAGCAGACCCTCCCAGCAAACAAGCGCGCCTCCTCCTACTAGCCTGGCGGGGGTTTTACTTCCTTTGTCTGACATTGTAAACAGTGGTCTATATGGGATGGGGGGGTATGGTCCCGTCCGGCTAGCTAGGGCGGTCCAGAGCCAGCCAAAGGGAACAGTAATGCACTTAAGGTGCCTAATATGTTTATCGCGGCATCAAAGGACCACGGGCGATGGAGGCACGCATAGCATAGTAATTGTATGTGTGCAGATCCCACGCAAAAGGCAATATCAAATCAGGTAAATGAGTCGTCTTGTTTGGGACCCCCGACAAGGGCGATGATTGTTCATTAGCAAAGTTTTTGTCTTTTTTTTTTCTCTCTCTCTCTCTCCTTCGTGAAATTTACGTTATTGGTGGATGGTATTCTGGGCACGCAAGTATAGTTCTGTTGGAGAGTTTTTAGTCTGCGAACGGAGAATCTTTAAGTACTGAGAGAGCAAAACTTTCTCTATTATACGAAGAAATATTGTTTCTTTGGCTCTGAATGTTCAGTGATAATTGTCTGATGTCGTAGTGCGAGCCGAGTTGTGCAACTTAGAAATTGTCCCTGAACTCCTTTAGATAAGTTCAGTATACGACAGAACTACGGGCAGTAGGATCAAATGGTTGAGCGTGGGGAACCGAGTGTACAGGATGTTTTGAGATGGTGCTAAAGAAAATATAAGGTAACGCAAAATCCAGAAGCCAGAGTAGAGGCAGAATAGTTTGGCTGTGCCACATAGCATTGACGGCTTAACACTTTGGCCAGACACTTGGAATGTACAGGATCCAGCAACCCCTGCATCACCATGTAAAGAAATATCTTACTTTGAAAAAGGAAAAGACTTGTTTCTTACACAGAAAAAAAAAAAGGAGCAAAATCTTTCACAAGAAATAATTTTAGATTCTAGAGATAATGATACTTGACCAACAAATTACTTAAGGGAAACAAGAACAAAAAAAGATCACCATTTCTTCGCTTCCACCATTTCCTGGGAAGGAGAGAGAGAGAGAGAGAGAGAGAGAGAGAGAGAGAGAGAGAGAGAGAGAGAGAGAGAGAGAGAGAGACATGGTAGGTTGAGGAGCAGGGCGTTGCAGGTGCAGACTGGGTAATTAGTATCCAGGGAGAGAACGATAACTCGAGCCGGGCAGGATCAGCAGATAGGTCGGTCCTGCTTGGTATGCTTGAGCGATCGTGACCGTCGACCCGGTCGACGCATACAGAAAAATAACGCCATCTCGAAGTCTCTTCTGACAAATAGAAAATGTAACATATGCATATATGTGTATGGGGCGTGTGTGTATATACTTGAGTATACATGAATGGGTATTGGGTGTGTATACGTCATAAATACAGATGAATCACGAAAAGAATATACGGGATGCTGGAATGTTCTGGAAGCCACATGGAAAATGAAACACAGAGATCCATCCAACCGCTTCCGTGATAATTCACATCTTCAGGGGATACAGAGATGAATATGCATTTATGTATGTATGGATGCATGTAGCACTGGATGCATATATAAGTATCTAACTTTTTGCTCTTATGGGCCCAGTCCTATCCGTCTCACATGAAAGGTAAGATGATGGGTAAAATGGAAATGACTGATGGGAGGATTGATTTGAGCTCTTCAAATGTCTGTAGGATCGACGGTTAAAGACAAAAACGTTATGGGAAGAGGAAAGACAGAGGATAAAGGCGAATTCCATGGATTGGAGTGTCTTTTAATGTCCAGTATATTTAGGTTAGTGCATGGTTGCATTACTGTATTCTGAAACGTGAATAGTGGAAAACGAATGAGATTTAGAAAGGGATATTGGTTAGACTTTGTATTTAGGCCTTGTTGAATTTAACTGGTTTACTACTTCCCTATTCTGTGCTGTTAGATATGTATGAAGGCCGGACGGATGATCATGCATCAGAGAAAAGATAGAAATAGAGAAGCTAAAAGAGGGAAGTTTGATTACCAAAAATTTGTTCCACACTGTCAGATGCTGGAGAGGTGTCCAGGTCCATGACAAAATATTCACCAATGTTCTTTAAAGAAGAGGACGAAAGGGGAATCCCATGGGTGAGATCACCATTAGACTTTACACCGGAATGGCCGCTCTGATGATCTCACCGAAGAGAATTAGGTTCTAAGTGAGAGATGAAGAGAGCTTCGAAAACTCTGATGATGGCAGAGGGAAGAGCGAGGAGGTGATAATTAGAGAGGTTAGAGCGTTCTCGTTTCTTAGGGATGATGGACTGAGCCAGAGGCATCATGCCCTTCCAGGAAGATGGAGATGTTTGGGTTTTTGAACAGAGAAGAAAGAGGCAACCAAGGATCAGAGGCAGTTAGGTAGCATATATCTTTTGGGACAGAGGGAGGTACGGCATCCAGTACATACGCCTCGGCCACTACCAGCTGGAAGAGACCACAGATGACCTTATGAGATGAATGACTGGGAGAGGTGTAAAAGCTCATTTGGAAGAGGGGACGGCTTTAGAAGTAGAATCATTCAAAGTAAGAGTTAGAGGAAAACAAAACGCCAAAAGACACTGACTTTATCGACTGGAGAGTTGGATATAGATTGATCAGGTCGATACAAATGGATACAAGGTTGAACTACAGAAGTGCGTGGATTTACTTTTGTTTAAGAAGACAGATTCGTCAGTTGAAGAACGGGTCAGATCAGTGGACTTTATACTTATGAAATCATGCTTGGCTCTGTGAAGAACAGTCGGGCAATGATATTGGGCAGCCATGAAGTCAGAATGAGATGCGAGGGACTGGAGGTTCCTATAGAGATGTGAGTTCAGACGCTCTACCTCGAACTGTTAGATGTGTGTGTGTGTGTGCGCGCGCGCGCCCCCATTTCTACCCTATCTGCTTCCCATCACCCATGTTAATCTTCAGATCACAGTGAATCGTTCAAAACGTCATTCTAGCTCCTGCCAATAAGCAAAGTCGACATATCGGAGAGCCGATACGACCCTCCTGCCGCCGCTCTCAGCGAGAGGCAGACAACAGGCAGGATCAGTATTCTCCTTGGCTATAGCCAATATCTCCTCCAGACGTCATTAGAGCCCCCAGTACGCTCTCTGCCTGTAACTATAAGAGTAATCCTAGTTCATCATGGGGGATAGTTTAAGGGTAGTGAGGGATGATACCATAGCCCGGTAGATCCCCTACTGCATCAGGATCTTGTCTAGGGGGTTATTTGGGCAAATGGGTCGAGAGGTGCATGCAGAGTAGGTGGCAAGAAGTTACCGGTGTGTTCCTCTTGACGGTCCGCTGACCACTGCTGCTGCTGCTGCTGCTGCCCTTCTGCCCCTGCCCCTTCGTCACACACGGCTGGTCATATTGTTACGTGTATGTGAGGGGCAATGAAGATGTGTGTGTGTGTGTGTGTGTGTGTGTGTGTGTGTGTGTGTGTGTGTGTGTGTGTGTGTGATAACTGTTTGTGTATTACGAGGACAGTGTTGCCCCGTCTCTTCTTCTTGTATATATGTCACTTGACTTTGCTCCTATATATGCACACACACACACACACACACACACACACACACACACACACACACACACACACACACACACTCGCACACACACACACACACCATCCGTCAAGGTGTTGTATGGTCGTCCTATCGACTATCGAAATACGGTGTTTGGATATTCGACTGTATAAGATTACCCTCCGTCGTCTAGAACAGTAACGATGAGCTTACGCCTCTCTTCTCAAGTCTCTGTTATCTAAACATGCTAAATATTTTCATTGGTCTTGAAATTCCACTTTTTTTCCCCTAAAGTGACGCGAACTTTCCAAAGTTAGAGAGCATACGACTCTAACGTGGACCCTGGCCTTCATCTATGAAAAAGAAAAGAAAATGGGAAGAAAATAAGGAAGAAGAGACTCAAAGGAGCTTTTATTTTAAAGGTCAAGAACATGAACGTCATATTTGGTTACCAAGATTTATTCTTGCCTCTGGGGGCTTCAAAAACCTCACCATGTTGAGATCGCTCCTTAATATCGTGTCCCAAGCAGTTAACATCGTCTTTTATTGACTTTTCAAGAAAACACAGAGAGAGAGAGAGAGAGAGAGAGAGAGAGAGAGAGAGAGAGAGAGAGAGAGAGAGAGAGAGAGACGAACGGCCGGAAGTGAGGAAGCCACCAAAACTCCCTCGTAAACATCGCGGTAAACAAAAGCTTCCCTCCGCCCACTCGCGTCCCAAAATACATGGTCTTCTGACGACCTCATTTTACCGTGTATGACTGCCATCATTGCCACAGCGGTCTCGGGAGTGAGTGGTAGGCAGTCAGGCCACCAGTGTTATGCCTGCAACACAACTCCAGCTGAGTCTGTAATTATCATTTCCTGAGAATAGGACAAGTGATTTATTGGGCAATGAAATGATTTGACGTGCAGATTATCTGACACTCAAATTACAGGACGAACGGATTTGTAAAGGCAGTCAAATTACTGGAAATGTTAATTACTTGACCAAAAAACTTGTGGATATGCGGGGTCCATGACATTTAAATTTCCAGATACGCAGATTAACCAGCAGACGTATGTTATTTCTTCCCCGAGCTGATGACAAATGAAACTTGATGGCATGTTGAACTTCCTTCGTGCTTCATTGCTGGTGTGGGAACACATTTTTCCTTTAATATGAATGCTAAGGTGGTTGACTGCATAATGCGTAAGCATACGACAAGAAATGTGTAAATCCCCGGCAAAAAATGGAAAGAAAATACAGCAAGCTTCCTTTGTTCTTTGATTGTCATTGTGAATCGGTGTAAATCATCCGTAATTTACAATAGATTACCAATAATTTTCATCTTAATCATCCCACCTTAACATAGCTTATCTTATAATCATCCTGCCTCAACATAGCTTATCTTAACAAAATCCCATGCTAAAGAAATTAAACCTGTTTTCGACATTCTGTGATATACGAGATTAATATAATGCTCTTACAGATCACACTATGTCATACCAGGTCAATTTAGGCCCCCCCCCCAGAATACTACTAGAGGTTATTAGTAGTCAATATCAGTCACCTTAGGTCACCTTAGGTCAAAGTGGGCCACGAAAGAATCATCTTAGGTTGGCTCAAGGAAGTTTCCATCAATTAAGATCGTATCCAGATCAGAGTGGATCCCTCCCTGTGTCATATAAGGTCATCTTAGTCACCACAAAACGTCTGGCCGATACGACCCTCCTGCCGCCGCTCTCAGCGAGAGGCAGACAACAGGCAGGATCAGTATTCTCCTTGGCTATAACCAATATCTCCTCCAGACGTCATTAGAGCCCCCAGTACGCTCTCTGCCTGTAACTATAAGAGTAATCCTAGTTCATCATGGGGGATAGTTTAAGGGTAGTGAGGGATGATACCATAGCCCGGTAGATCCCCTACTGCATCAGGATCTTGTCTAGGGGGTTATTTGGGCAAATGGGTCGAGAGGTGCATGCAGAGTAGGTGGCAAGAAGTTACCGGTGTGTTCCTCTTGACGGTCCGCTGACCACTGCTGCTGCTGCTGCTGCCCTTCTGCCCCTGCCCCTTCGTCACACACGGCTGGTCATATTGTTACGTGTATGTGAGGGGCAATGAAGATGTGTGTGTGTGTGTGTGTGTGTGTGTGTGTATGTGTATCTTATGGCGGTGCTTGGTCGTATATTAGTGGGGGTGTGTAGGTGTGTGAGTGAAATGGATACATGTATTTGTGCGTCCGTGTAATTACGTTTGTGTAGAACGGGGAAATGTGTGCATGTATGTGTGTGTGTGTGTGTGTGTGTGTGTGTAGGGTAACGATCGCAAATGAAATACTTAACATACATTTGTAAGTGTATATCCATATCCTTATATCTGTGTGTGTGTTATTTTTTTGCTTGTTTATCGCACTTGCAGTACGTAGTATCAAATTCGTGTGAAGGTGTTCTTTTATCAGAGCATCTACGAGAATGAATGTTAAGATTCCATCATCAGCCTATACGTTAGACTCATGATTACCTCTCCTTCGGTGCCAAGCAGAAGTGTATGGGTGGGGGGGAGCGAACACCACCCACTCAGCCCAGAATTCCTTCGCGACGGTAGCCTGACCTCCGCGGTGGACCTCGTCTCCAATGAGGCAGGAATATTCATACTCCACCTTCTGCTCGCACTTTCGGAGGCGATATATATTGTGTTGCAGGGCGAACAGAATTACCAATTACTGGCTCGTACGCCCGTGAAGGAAATCGTCGTGCAACTTAACTGATCATAAGTTAACCTTGACTTTCATGTCCTGAGTGTAACATTCATATGTCTAGCATCGCTTCTGCCTCAGCAGGTCCAACCAACAGAGCATTGCGGCTTTTCGTAATGCAGGTCAGTATTATACGAGAGTTCACTCGTATCTGACTGGGATTTATCTATTAAGCTGAGGGCACCGTCCCTCAAGCAGCCCCACCAATCAAATACTTTGACTCGTGAGCTTCATCTACGTAACTGAATACTGAATGGTCAAAAGAAGAGAAAAATTGTGGTGTAATTGAAGGCTAGGCACTCTGGGGATTGGCCATGGTTGCAAATCACGAAGCTGTGGTAGCTGACCCATGACCAGAGGAAGCCTGGGAGACCATGTGTGGCTGAGTCAGGCCCGGGACTCATCATAGTATTATGAAACCTTTTGGTATGATACCATACGTGGGTCATCATACTGGTATTTGATGGAGGATTGTCTAGAATGGGTTTTAAAACACAGGACAAAGACGATTGTACCTGATACATGTACTGCATAAGGATCCTTAAAAGTGAAACACGATTCAAATAACAGGCACTTCCATTATCATTCCTCATATAGTTTTGTCTGCTTTGGGATTCTTTTCGATTTACATCATTAGAAAAGAAAAGAAACTCTTAATATCTTCTCCCTACATATGTCATACACATATCCTATTCTTATCCTTTCCTATGCATCCTATTCTCATATTCTGTCTCTTCCCCTCTCAAAGTGAGTCTACTGTAATTGAAAAGGGCTCTGGTCTTTTACATGGATAATTTTCATGCTAACTATATTGATCTGACGTGGACTGATGAATATGAACATGGAAGAGTCCGACAAGATTTTAATCTCTATATCCTAGCTTCCTAGGGTGCATAAAATCTCTAAAATCTCGTCTGTCTCTGTTGCCAACGAGAGGGTGGGCTCAGACAGTAGCATTACCGGCCCCTTTGCGATTCATATAAAACTGATATTTTGTTCTCGTCATTTCACCAACATTGGCCGTCTTTCTAATGAACCCATTTCTGATCTGGTTTGTACCTCTCCTGAATATTTCACTTCTTTCGTATACCCAGATGGCTCTCTGTGTTTTGCATAGATTCCTCATATTCTTTTTACTTACAACATTCACTCGTGATTCAACTTCAGAGGAAGAGCCTTGCATTTTTCTTTTTTCTTTCCCGTTCGACCTGTTGCACATCTCGTGGATCTTGAATCTCCGTAGTTTGACGTCGGCTGGTGTAATGTATATCTCCCATGTGCCATTACTACCGACAAAGGGACTTATTTTTCTTACTGCTCCTATGTCCCTCCCAGTAGCCTCTTTTCATGCAGTACAAAAGGCTTGTTTCCTCTCTCTCTTCCCCGACAACGAGTAAGGCATAATGGCCGTAAGGCATCCCTCCCTTTTCCTTTGAAGGAAATATAGTTTTTTTTTTTTGTTTTTGCCCAGGCGCTCGCTATCAACAATAGTGTCACTAACGCTTATGTCTTGTCTCGTACGTTCTTCCTCCTTTATGTTCACGATTTTCTCTCTTCTCGGTGCACCTAACTTAAAGAAAACACTCAGTACTGACTACTCAGCATTCCCTGCACATAGACGCACACACAACATAACAACACTTTAAGACCTGTGATTCCGACTGGTGGACGTGGCCAGCTTCCTGAGTGCTGCAGAAGTCTCATAAAGATAGGAGGTACTCCTGGGACAGAAAGCAGGTATGCAAATATATATATATATATATATATATATATATATATATATATATATATATATATATATATATATATATATATATATATATATGTGTGTGTGTGTGTGTGTGTGTGTGTGTGTGTGTGTGTGTGTGTGTGTTAACTCTCTGGAAAAATAAACACAGAAGCTCCAAGCTTGTCAACCATATTTCAAGCCATTTTCTTCCTTAAAATGGCTTGGCGCTTCTGTGCGTATGTCCTTTATTAGGAAAAATATGTATGCCTATTATGTATGCATATAATATGATGTACATATTCACGTCAGTGTTATACAAGGAAAATTTTTAATTTCTCGTTGAACAACAAGAAGACGGAACGTTTGGTACATTGTAAAGCATAAGTTCACATGATAAGATAAACGTCTATTTTTGTAGACCGAACTAAGACAAGTCTCCATTCGGTGTGTCACAGGAAGGAGAGAGAGAGACAGTCGCTTACAACGGGCATTGCACGTCGCCACCCCCTAGGGTGGAGGGGAGCCTCGGCCAGCATTGGTACACCACTCCAAACTCCACCTGCAGGACGGAGACAAAACATCGCCCATTAAAACGTGGTTAGAAAGCATTACCAAGGAGATAACCGCCTTTATGTAACCCGTTTAGTTGAGGCGCAAGTTTCTCTCTCTCTCTCTCTCTCTCTCTCTCTCTCTCTCTCTCTCTCTCTCTCTCTCTCTCTCTCTCTCTCACAATCAGCACTGTGTTTGGTCTGTTGCTGGAAGGGCGGTTTTAGCGGTGCTGTCAATTTGTGGCGACGAGAGATGCAGCGTTTGCCTTTCATTTGAAAGAAAATGTTGTATGTATTCATTCATTCATAGTTCTTTGCAGGTGTTCAGTTTCACATGCACAAGTTCACTTGCTTTAGACTACACACACACACACACACACACACACACACACACACACACACACACACACCTGGCTTACGCTAGGGTGTGTGATTACTATATATGTGTGTTACGAGATGGGAATTTTACACTCGTGTTACCCTGTCTGTTATATTTGTATTTATGTATCGTCTCTACTCGTGTGTGTTTTCACACACAGTCACACACCAGCATTAATCCAGGTAGCCATTTATCGATCAGTCCCGAGAGAAGGAGGAACAGCTGGGGTTGGCTGTATGTCGACTGTCGGGCCCAAGATTCGAACCCATGCGGTCCCGACTCTGGTTGGGCCCGTGCTGAAACATGGTCAGTATACTGTTGAGCCAGGTTACAATGTATCGACCAATCTTGAGGGGAAGATGAACATTTGTTATGAGTGTGAGTCGACTGCTGTTCCTAGGATTCGAACCCTTTCTAGCCCTTTCTTGGGCGGGCCCGCTCTCATTCATGGTCAGTAACGCATGATTGTGTATTAGTAAGTCACACAACTCATTTGACAATGTGCGAAAAACAAGGAGAATCTTCTTAAGAGTCTATGAGCTTCCAGTACTTCGAAGCTGGGAGTTTCAGAGTCTGTGACCTTCCAGTACTTCGAAGCTGGGAGTCCCTGGAAACTGGAAGCTGCTAGACTCCGCTGGAGGCTGGAGCGAAGACGACAACAGAACACCCAAATTACCTGCATTGACCACCAGCCCTCTTCCCCCCCGGTCCGCTAACCCCTCGGGTAACATATGGCCCAACTATAATTGCGAATAATCACAATTATTACTCCCCCCAAGCCTCTATTAATCCCCACCTCGGGCGCCATATGTCATCTTTAAAGTATTGAAATTAAGGCCCGCGTTCAAATAATCTGGAGGTAAGGACGCCTACAGTGACCCATATAATATATGGCCGGGAGGTAATTGATGCTGAGAGACGCCAGCTCCCATAACTCAAGCCGACGACGTCGTTCATAAATGTCGAGTCGGCTGTAGCGGAGTGACACTGGCCACCATCATTAGTTAGACGATAAAGGAAGCTTATCTTGATGAGAGTCAGGGCTGAGGTACGTCTAGGGATGTGTTGGGGTAGGAGGGAGGAGGGGAATTTGATCCATCACAGGGTTGAAGCCTCCACTCTAGGCCTTGGGGATACCCGCTCGTATTAAGAAAGAACGTCGTTAGAGAATCTAATCTTCTCCACTTGGGCTCCGTGACGGGCAATTTTTTTTTCTCTCTATATCAAGCGAACTTATGAGCAGGTATAGGGATTTTGATCTTTATTTTTTCCTGCAGTCTTTTATCTTCTTTTCTCTCAGTCTGTCCATCACTTCTGTATCCCTTCATGTATAACAGCGCCTTCTTTAAGGGGGATTTTTGCATCTGGTTTGCATAGGGCTTAGGGAAACTAGGCCTGAGTCTCCATAATGCCAATACCATTGCAGTTTATCACAGTGGTACTGACTGTGATTCACATATGAAAACAACGCATCACGGTTGCCACGAAGAGAAACTTTAGTAATATAAGATTTGCTCCAGTTCGTTGTTGGGAAGGTTTGTTCTCAACTTTATTTTCTTCGTAAGTATATTGATTCACGATTCCCACAAGAACGTGAAAAATATCGAATCAGAACGACGATGTATCCGAATAAGTCACCAAAAAAAAATGATAGATTTGGTCGTCGTAAGCCTAAAGGTATTATTGCCAGTTCTCCCATAGACTGCCAGTATAAGAAAGATAACTCGTGCATATCGGTGTCCACCATTTACCAACAACATCCCATCAGTAATTCAATGACCATCATCATACCACCACAAAAAGCGTAACTTCTTAATGTCACAAAATATCATGTGCAAAGCGACGACGATGCGCCTCAGGAGCAATCGTTGTCCGCAGGACACACGGTCAGACTCATGCGATCATGCTCAGGATCCTCATGAGCTCACGAAAGTAAACCCTTCTGCTTGAGAAGTTCCTCATCTCCTCACTCCGAAGAAAGCCATACCTCTGAGGGTTCTCGGTAGTACGGTGTTCAACCACAAAGCCACAGGCCTACAGCTGTGGCTCTGATAAGAATCGTAACACAATACAGAGAGATGCCCACGCACGAGCGACTCCGCCCTCTACGCCTCCCTAACCCTCTAAAGAAGGAGGAAAGTCGAGGGACGAAATCTTCGTGACTTTGGTACTTTTCACCATAGAACCACAGGTGTGAGGAGGACGTCTGTTATTTCATCTTAGAGCTACAAGTGTTTGAGGGCGTCTTTTTTTTTTTTCTTCTTAGATCTACAAGTGTCTGGGGGGGGGGTGTTATTAAGCCCACCATAGACCTACAAGTATGTACAGAGGGCGTCTTCTACCTCACGTAAGAGGTGCAGATGTGTGAAGAACGCCTGCTACTTTGTCCCACAGCTACAGGGGTGTTGAGGGCGTTTGCTACTTTGCCCTTGAGATACGGGTGTAGAGGACGTTTGGTAATTTACGTGATACCCAGGGGTGTGTGTGTGTGTGTGTGTGTGTGTGTGTGTGTGTGTGTGTAGGGCGTCTATTACATCACCTTTGACTTACAAGTGTGTAGAGGGCGTCTGCTACTGTATATTATCCCAAAGCCACAAGTGTGTGGAGGACGTTTGTGGTCTCGTCTCAGAGCTATGGGTGTGTGCGGAGGGCGACCGATACTTTTTTTTTTTTTTCCCAAAGCGTCAGGTGCTTAAGGGGTGTCTTTTACTTCATCCGTGACCGACATGCGGGTGGAGGACGTTGCTACCTGATCCCAGAGGTGCAGGTATGTAGAAGGCGTCGTTCACATCACACATGATTTACGGGTGTGAGAAGGGCATCTGCAAGTTTCACTCACCCCAGGAGCTTCAGGTGTGTGGAGACCGTCCCCAGTTTCACATAAGGAGCTTCATGTGTGTGTTGAACGTCTACAGTTTCACTCAAGAAGTTTCATGTGTGTAGAACGTCTACAGTTTCACCCCGGGAGCTTCGTGTGTGTGTAGAACATCTACAGTTTCACTCCAGAAGGTTCAGGTGTGTAGAAGTCAAGGCTGCTACTTCACGCCCAGAGTTCCAGGTGTGCGGAGGGCTCGCTCCCTCGACGCCAGACCACTACCACTACACCAGGAGCCAGTGCCTCGTACCTCATAAATCTACACACGCGAGAGCTATGATTACCGCAACCGTAGGTAAAAATCAGAATGATGTATCTTGTACATATAAGTCGCTTTCCTCCCATGTATCACCAGACGGTAGGAGGTTATGTCTCCCTTCATACGTATGTTTTGTGGTCACGTGGGTATCAGACCAGGGCTACTGTGTCGAGGTTTTCATCATTCAGAAGTTACCTTTATGTGATCTGTAAGAGCTGGTTTGTGACTCTCCCCCAAGGGCATACGAAAAGAGTGAACCCCATAGGCCCAAGTAAGTAGACCCGTAAACCTGTAAAAGTGCGCGCGTTGAGTTTGACCCGTGGAATGAACCATAATGGACGAAGAAATGTGATGAGAAAGAATCGAACATCATTGATCATCATATTTCAGCAAATATTTTTGTCTTTCTTGCCCTTAGAAATGCAGCAGAATATAATAACTGTCCACAAGGTAGTCTGATACATTAGATTTAAAAAAAAAAAATGTGGAAGACATCGAATACACTTAGTAGGACGAGGGCAAATTGGTCTAAAAAAGAAAAAATTATAACGAGATCCGAGATTGTATTGATGGCGTGGCCTTAGGCGTCTATACTGGGGGGAAAAAAGAAGAAAACTGGAGATATTGAGAAACATAAGGTTTTAGGAAAGAGTTGTATTCCAGACTTTTGACACTCGATCTTTCTTCTATTTGCAGAAGACCTTGTGTTAAAACGTCTGAAGCCAAGTTTTTGCTCTAACCATGTGTTCCACCCTCACTTTACCTCATGGTCACTACATTTATCGTAACGGATGTTGAACACTGAACAGTATCTGTTATCTTGGCTCAAGTCCTCTAATAATAGTTCAGCAGCGAAGGATTTTCTGTTATTAGGATGCAAGTGGCATCCCCTGACCCGTGACCAATCCACCTAGACCTTGCAGCTCCTCGCATGTGAAAGCAGTACACCGGAAACAACAACTACACAAAACAAGAAAGATGCAGTGAGTGTGCCTGAAGTGGAGCGACGCAGAGAATACAACAGTCGACAAAGGAAAGAAAATCGTTCAGAAATACAGAAGGGGAAAGATTTTGAGTCTCCAGAACCGCAGAAGACAGTAGAATACAACGGGATAACTATGGCCAATTTGGCTACAATATCCATCGCCTGTAATACAGTCTAGATTACAGTAATACAACAGGAAGGATTTAGCATCACCTTCGCCAGACATAACAAATGCACAATGCACCTTTGTAAGATGAGGTGGAAAAGAGTGAGTCGTGAGAGGCAAGCTTTAAAAAGATACACCATTTGATTTATTCATGGTACACGAAGATTACAGGTACACACGCCCTCTTGATACAGCGGATGCATTATTCAGAATACAGTGAAGGTAACGTACATTGCTGTAAGATAGATACGCACCGGAGAGGCTCGGGTAGAGGCAAGTGTTGCCCAAGAGATGAGCCACCAACCTTCCCTATAGTGGCCTCCTGCCCTGCATACTGATCCCACCCAGCTTGGTGTCACCGTCCCTCCCTCACCTCCAACACTTTATATATATTTTATAAACTTCTTCCTTGTTATGTCGATACACGAGAAAATCATATCACTATCGGAGGATATATATATATATATATATATATATATATATATATATATATATATATATATATATATATATATATATATATATTCTTTTCTTTCTTTTAAACTATTTGCCATTTCCCGCGTTAGCGAGGTAGCGTTAAGAACAGAGGACTGGGCCTTTTTTGGAATATCCTCACCTGGCCCCCTCTGTTCCTTCTTTTGGAAAATCAAAACAAAAAAAAAGAGAGGGGAGGATTTCCAGCCCCCCGCTCCCTCCCCTTTTAGTCGCCTTCTACGACACGCAGGGAATACGTGGGAAGTATTCTTAATCCCCTATCCCCAGGGATGATATATATATATATATATATATATATATATATATATATATATATATATATATATATATATATATATATATATATATATATATATATATGCAGGAGGGTGAAAGGTGTGCAAGGAATAGAGTGAATTGGAACGATGTGGTATACCGGGGTCGACGTGCTGTCAGTGGATTGAACCAGGGCATGTGAAGCGTCTGGGGTAAACCATGGAAAGTTCTGTGGGGCCTGGATGTGGAAAGGGAGCTGTGGTTTCGGTGCATTATTACATGACAGCTAGAGACTGAGTGTGAACGAATGGGGCCTTTGTTGTCTTTTCCTAGCGCTACCTCGCACACATGAGGGGGGAGGGGGTTGTTATTACATGTGTGGCGAGGTGGCGATGGGAACAAATAAAGGCAGACAGTATGAATTATGTACATGTGTATATATGTATATGTCTGTGTGTGTATATATGTGTATACATTGAGATGTATAGGTATGTATATTTGCGTGTGTGGACGTGTATGTATATACATGTGTATGTGGGTGGGTTGGGCCATTCTTTCGTCTGTTTCCTTGCGCTACCTCGATAACGCGGGAGACAGCGACAAAGCAAAATAAATAAATATATATATATATATATATATATATATATATATATATATATATATATATATATATATATATATATATATATATATATATATATATATATATATATATATATATATATATATATATATATATATATATATATATATATATATATATATGTATATATATATATATGTATATATGTGTGTGTGTGTGTGTGTGTGTGTGTGTGTGTGTGTGGAGGGCCCTGCAAGTTTTGAAGGCGAATGGGCAGATACAAATTTTAGGGCATACCTACTAAAGTCTTGGGGAGCCTTCGCCCCCACAGCCCGGACTGGGCCCCAGGCTGTTGGATTTGGTCGTTGGTCGACCATGCAAATTGGAATTCACAGCCCTCAGGCTTACAGTAACCCCCACTGCCTAGCTGGTCTGGTACACTCTGTAGGTACTTGTCCAGTGCATTCTTAAACTCCTCTACTGTGCATTCCATCCTGTTTCGTTTCACTCAGAGCCAAAACATCCAGGTTCCTTTCCTCAAACATGCTACCTATCTCTCCTTTTTTCTCATATATATATATATATATATATATATATATATATATATATATATATATATATATATATATATATATGTATGTATGTTTTTTTTTTTTTTTTTTTTTTTTTGCCGCTGTCTCCCGCGTTTGCGAGGTAGCGCAAGGAAACAGACGAAAGAAATGGCCCAACCCACCCCCATACACATGTATATACATACGTCCACACACGCAAATATACATACCTACACAGCTTTCCATGGTTTACCCCAGACGCTTCACATGCCTTGATTCAATCCACTGACAGCACGTCAACCCCGGTATACCACATCGCTCCAATTCACTCTATTCCTTGCCCTCCTTTCACCCTCCTGCATGTTCAGGCCCCGATCACACAAAATCTCCTTCACTCCATCCTTCCACCTCCAATTTGGTCTCCCTCTTCTCCTCGTTCCCTCCACCTCCGACACATATATCCTCTTGGTCAATCCCTCCTCACTCATTCCCTCCACGTGACCAAACCACTTCAAAAAACCCTCTTCTGCTCTCTCAACCACGCTCATTTTATTTCCACACATCTCTCTTACCCTTACGTTACTTACTCGATCAAACCACCTCACACCACACATTGTCCTCAAACATCTCACTTCCAGCACATCCATCCTCCTGCGCACAACTCTATCCATAGTCCACGCCTCGCAACCATACAACATTGTTGGAACCACTATTCCTTCAAACATACCCATTTTTGCTTTCCGAGATAATGTTCTCGACTTCCACACATTCTTCAAGGCTCCCAGAATTTTCGCCCCCTCCCCCACCCTATGATCCACTTCCGCTTCCATGTTTCCATCCGCTGCCAGATCCACTCCCAGATATCTAAAACACTTCACTTCCTCCAGTTTTTCTCCATAATCGCATAATGACCTCCAACAGCAAGGATTTGAACCCGGACCCTTTTGCGTAGTAGATGGAAAGGGTAACCGCTCCTATACAGATATATTTGCTATGTACATTATTCGTATTTGTGTACATTATTCGTATTTCTTCTGACTTATATAGAAGTAAAACGACAGAAAAGAGGGAGAGCAAGTTCTCATTGCCTTACAGTCTGACATCCCGACCGACCACAGTTTAAAGCCACAAAGGCGACACCCGCACGACCAATATCTTTCTTAACATATATCTTTTTTTCCCCCCACTCCACAAGATAGCCTCCTCCTCCTCTCCCCACTCCACAAGATAGCCCTATAAAGCCTTCAAACATCTGGAACGTCGTGAACTTTCTCCGCCACATTCATTATTCCCTGGCATTCTCGGAAGAATCCCTGCACACGAAGTCCAGGATAATTCTTTCGGATTTTTGCGAATATACATCACTGCTTATCTCCCAGAGGGCAAAACTCGGGCTGCCATATAACAGAGCTAGGAGAGAGAGAGAGAGAGAGAGAGAGAGAGAGAGAGAGAGAGAGAGAGAGAGAGAGAGAGGGGCTGATCATGGATTTTTTTTTTTTTTAATATTTAACGGGCTTTGGGCTGGGCATATATCCTTCTGTATCGAAGGTGCGGTGGAGGAGACTCCACCCTACTCCCTCTTATATTAATTTCCCCAACAGGGAGGGAAGGGAGGATAATGGTGTAGGTGGGTCTCAGAGGTGATGGTAGGTGCGTAGGATCGCGGATTCTCGGCTTCGTGGTGGAGGTGAGGGAGGTAGACGGCGGTGCGCCGTGTCTCGTGGCTTTTGTTTTTACTCACAATTGGGTGTGAGTGATAGAAGGGGCGTAGTGGGGAATAAACACGGGGCGGGAAGCGTGTGAAAGGAAGAGAAAGTCCTCACCGCGGATTATGGCAGAGATGGTCAACCTGATAAGGGAAATACTACTATACATAATCGTGGGAAAAAAAAGAAACACGACTGAAAAATTATGCAGTTTGGAATTCATAATGGAAGGATATGCATATAGGATGAAAGCACATAGGTAAAACTCTGATACAGTATACAGTATATACATTCATCAGCATTCATGTAAATGTGTAAACGTCTGTTTATACATATGTGTTATGCTTTTAAGTTTTGAAATAGACGTCCACGGAATTCCTTCCGTAGACCTAAGTCCAAACATGACGTAAGAGGTGGGTTAAGACATTATGAAAATTAAGAGACATGGAGACAGGAAACTTTGAAAGGAAAAATAAAGCTATTCTTTACACTGATATTTAAGCAGGTGAGTGAAGGAATTTCTCGCATTGAGTGGGGGGACGTGGGGAGGATAAAAATAAGGAAGAAAGAGAAAAAAAGATGAAAAAAAGTGTAAAGGAAAGGGAGATATGTGGGGAATTAAGAAAGGGGAGAAATGACTGAGGATAAGAATGGAAGGAAAGGGTACGAGGAAAGGTAATGGACGATTTGAAGGATTGAACCTTGAGGAATGGAGGGCTAAAGCGAAGGAGAATTAGAGAGAAGGAAGAAGCTGGGATTCAGAATACATGGGAGGGAGGAAAAGGTTAGGGAGGGAGGAAGGGTTACTGCATATGGGAGATATAAGGGAAGGGAGAACGGGATGGGAGTTGAGGTTGCCAATTAGGTGCACCATAGCCCATTGTATGCAGACCTGCTGGGTGTGTGGGGGGAAAAAAAATAATGGAACTTTATGTATTCGTTGTTGCTAGGGAAGCCTCTCTCTCTCTCTCTCTCTCTCTCTCTCTCTCTCTCTCTCTCTCTCTCTCTCTCTCTCTCTCTCTCTCTCTCTCTCTCTCTCACCAGGGTCAAAAGCCAGCAGCGCTGGCAATATTATATATACACACACACGCCTCCCACCCACTTACCCTACCCCGCATGTACAGAAAGCTCCTTCATCCCATCAGTTCCTGCCATTGATGCTTGAGAAAACACGTGAGGCACCAGCCACCTTGAGCCATGAGGGAGGATTTATACCATTCATTAGATATAACCAAAAAAGCGTAGGTCAATGTTCCCTACGATCCAAAACCTTGTTTACTCGCGTCAACACGTGTAGACAACGAGTTGTTTGCGCACGTACGCAGGAGGGGGGGCAGGTAGACAGGCGCAAAGTCAACATCTCTCTCTCTCTCTCTCTCTCTCTCTCTCTCTCTCTCTCTCTCTCTCTCTCTCTCTCTCTCTCTCTCTCTCTCTCTCTTACTTGAAAGGGGGAGTGGGGGTTGGTTGGTGTGTGGGGGGGAGGGAAATAATATAGGAGGCTCAGAGTCGTGTTCTTTACCAGCGGCGGAAGGGAAGTGCCCCTGGGAATCGGGAAGGGTAGAGGAGGACATAATCCGGGAGGTACACAGAGTCATTCATTTTACACTGCCTAATGCCTATACGCGCGGGGGGTTCGGGGGGTGGGGGGGGGATTAAAGCCATTCATTAATACCCTGAAAAAGGGAGGGAGGGAGGGGGGGTGGGGTGGGGGGGTGGGGTGGGGGGGTACAGGAAATGAGTTTTTCATTGTACGTTTTCAGTGCCTCGAACGAGTAATTATAACGAATTGATGGAGTGAGAATTATTTTCATCGCGTTGCATAATACCTCTGGTCACAAATGGCTGCTCGGTATACAATATTTTTACCCGGGGGGAGAGAGAGAGAGAGAGAGAGAGAGAGAGAGAGAGAGAGAGAGGAGGGAAGGATCTCCAATTTTGTAATCGTATAACTACAAACATTACATAAAGGGCGAGGCAATTAGTTTTACATTTTTAATGCTATTATTATTATCATTATTATTATTATTATTATTATTATTATTATTATTATTATTATTATTATTATATAAAGGGAATAAAGGTTTTTGTTTGTTAGATGCTTTACAAAAAATAAATGAAATGTTATCAGGGGAGAAGCATCCTTGAATACACTGACATATATGAATGTTTACCTATATGTACCTAATTTATACACAGGGCTTGGGAAACGTTTCAATTAAAAACTCTTACTTTCATCTTTATTCATTCCTTCATGACTCGTTCATCTTCTCTCTATTTCTCTTTGAGTGTATAAGGTACGACCATGCTCAGGCTAATACATCGAGAAGTGTCTACATTCATCGTACATGTATTCGGTATTACGATGACAGAATTCTCTCCAGGTCTCTGCCACGCCGAAGGTGTTGGAAAGTGTCACGCCTCTGCCGTGTTGGCTCAGTAATGTTGTCAGAGAGTCACACTGTTGGCAGTGAAGTTTTGGCATACATG
>NC_092236.1:15637017-15649517 GCF_036320965.1 Panulirus ornatus | reverse complement strand
AAGGAGGAAGAGAAAGGCTGAAGGAGGAAGAGTACAAGAGGAAAGGCAGATTGATGAGGGTACATTGAAGATTTTTTGTTTCGGTCTAACAGAATAGTCGAGAATATTTTTGAGATGCAAAAGAAGATGTGAAAGCATAGAAGCTGGGTTAGAAATGATGAACGATAGTGGAATGATTAGTTTAAGAATACAGGGGTGAACAAGTAGATATGAGGGAGGTAGAGAGTTACAAGAGGAAGAAAAGGTTAGAGCAGTAAGAAAGAATGTGAGAGATGAGGAAAAATTATGGAAGGGATGAAGAACAAAGGCGTGCGAGAGGAACAGGTAACACTCGGAGCGTATGAGGTTCCAAAGGAAAGTTGATAAAGAAGTACGAAAGAGAATACCAAAGGAAAGAAAGTGAGCAATGAATAGGGATTAAACTAGACGAGAGATGGCACCAGTGATGCGGGTAATTATGCCACTCTCACAACATTCTTCGTAAATCTTGCCGTCTGGGCGAAGTTGTTGATTACAACTTTTATGTCTCTAAAACAAACAGAAAAGTTTAGAACCTCTCTTTATGTCATTAGAAAGTTAATTCCCGTAGTCTACAATACCACGAAACCTTATGTGAACCTCAAAATTACTCATATATATAAGGATCTTCTCTCAAAGTCTTTTTTCACGTTTGAACACCATCAGATTTGACAGGTTTGTCAATTTTCAGAAGTGGGTTTGAAGTTACGCTTGAAACGGAGAGTTTTCGTCCTATTTCTGAATAGGTTGACTCGTAGGACGGGAAGAATGTGGTGAAGATGATATCAAGTGAGTTCCTCCAGAACAGCAAATGGAGAGGAATGGTACGAGTGAGTCCCCTACAGCAGCAAGTGGAGAGGGAGTTGAGCATGTTGAGTTCCCCAAGTGCGGTGTGAGGAGAGGAGTGGCGCATATGAGTCCTCTCGGACAGCAAGTGGAGAGGAGTGGAGTATGTGAGCCTCCTCGGAATAGCAAGTAGAGAAGAGTGGTCCAAATGAGTCCCCCCAGAATAGTAAGTGGAGAGGAGTGGAGTATGTGAGCCTCCTCAGAAGAGCAAGTGGAGAAGAGTGGTCCAAGTGAGTCCCCCCAGAATAGTAAGTGGAGAGGAGTGGAGTATGTGAGTCCCCCAGAACATCAGGTGGGGAGGAGTGGCTCAAGCGAGTGTCCCCCTCAGAGTAGCAAGTGGAGAGGGGTGGCCTCAGATGAGTCCCGTAGAACTGCAAGTGGTAAGGAGTGGCGCGAACGAGTCCCCACACAGAACAGGTGCAGAGGAGTGGCGCAGATGAGTTCCCCAGAACAGCAAATAATGAAAACTGGAAATGAAATTGTAAACTCACGTTGAATCAACGCCCTCCCAACACCCGGATGAAACCTGCACACACACACACACACACACACACACACACACACACACACACACGCACACACACAAACACACGCTTAGGATGAAACTATGAATGTTAACAGTACACAAAGGTTTAGAAAGTTACGTAATAGATAAAGGTAAGATGGTGACCCCGCGAGTGTAGAATCCCCTCCCCCTACTCTAGAAATAGGTAGTCACAATGATGTAGGTAACTGTACACACACACACACACACACACACACACACACACACACACACACACACACACACACACACACACACACACACACACGCTTACACACACACACACATATTTACACTTACACAAGCACACAGGAGACTAGCACTTAGGAATACTCCTGCGGAAGACGCAATAAAACATACAGAATTATACACCATATGCGTCATGACAAATTGCAAAAATATCTTGATCTTAAAAGCAGACTGAATAAATTGTTGTTTACATGGGAAGGGAATAGAACAGTTCATTTCCGTAGCTCAGATATTATGATAATGTAGACTAGTTAAAGTTACCTTCATCTCTGCTTAAGAATTTCCGCTCAGCAGACTGTACGCTTGCCATGTCTCCGCTCCCGGCTAACTCTTCTTCCACTCGTGTGGTGCAGTTATCGTACCACACCGTCATGATTCCTCTTTACATCTGCTTTGGTTAGGTTCCCAGCCATACCGTCAGCTCTCTTCTCATTTCGTCTCTTTCTCATAGTCTTGTTTCTGCCTTTACTCTTTGTTTTCTTTTCCAGCCTCCACTCACCTCTCAGAACTTTCCCACTCTCCATCCGCACCTTGCACTTCCCTTCCTCTTGACTTTTCGCTTCACTCTCTCCATCCTTATCCCTTCTTTTCTCGCGTCTTCTCCTTCGTTTTCCACTTGGTTGTCTCTCTTCTGCTTCCTGACCGAATCCTTACTCTCCTCTCTTATATCCCTCACTTTTAACCTCCCGCTCTCCACCTTCCTTCTTCCCTTCCACTACCATCCCCCTCCAGTTAACCCTCCAGTCTCCTTCCTTCTCCCTCCTCCTCCTCCTCTCACCACTATGGTTAACCGAGCCACCAGGATCCCCCTTCTTTTATCTCCGTAATGATGCGATAATCGAAAGTAGAAGTTTTTCATTGGTTGGTGTTTAGAGTTCCCTGGGGAGCGATGAGGACTGGCTGGGGCACGAGGTGGGCTGCTGGCTAATGGTCGTAGCCTGGTAGTGGGCTGGTTGTGTTGGGCCTGGTGGCGATGGTAGTGGTCACCGGTATTGTATGATGATAGTGGTTGGGTTGGTAATGGGGGGCTGATGATGGTGGTAATGGTGATTACTGGTATTGTATGATGATAGTGGTTGGGTTGGTAATGAGGGCTGATGATGGTGGTAGTGGTTATTGGCAGTGGTGATAATTTAGGTAGTGGTGGGGGCTGGTGATAATAGTAGTTGTTACTTATAAGCAATAGGAGAAGGTATTTAAGTATGCATGATACGCTTATTACAGAAGTATTGCAATTTACCGTATAATAATGGTATTTTGCTGTGGCAATTGAGTTTACTCCTTAAGAATTGAAAATACTTTTATTAAATTCAAATGCTGAAAGAAATCATTTCACATGAAAAGCATCAACCAGAATGGCATCGCCTAAGGTGTTAATTTCCTGTTTCAGTTGAACGTTGAGGGAAAAAGGTTGTAAATATATGAGAGCAAGACTGGGGATAAAGTGAATTATCATGCTGTAAATGAGATGTGATTTATGTGTGCGAAGGAAATGGTATATGTGTGAAGGAAATGTAAAAGGACGAATATTAGAAAAATGTTAGGATATATATATATATATATATATATATATATATATATATATATATATATATATATATATATATATATATATATATATTTATATATATATATATATATATATATATATATATATATATATATATATATATATATATATATATATATATATATATGCTGCGAGTGTGTAAAATTAATGCATATCCAAGCAAGGTAGTTGCAAGGGGGAGGACACTATGCGATTGCTGTGTTGGTGAGGAGTATGTTCGGTCTTTGCGGCTGCTGTGTTGTGTGAAGGGTCTTGTGTCTCAGGGCTGTAGGCTATACCATGTAGGAAGGAGGTGGAGTGCCAACGTCGCCTGTGTGCTGCCTCACACACCGATCACGACTACCCTCACCAGGGGGCGAAGTGGGAACAGTGACGGAGTATTGGGTAGTCTTTTTGTCGCCATCTGATCATAATGATAAATAGGCTAGGATTTACCATAGTGCGCGTGTGTCGGGTGGGGAAAAAAAAGACGGTGGAAATAATGGGCCAGAGGAGTATTGTACCGGAATGAAAAGGATGACAACTGGGAGACAGTCGACAGACGGTAGTTGGGTAGTTTCATCGTTTGTCATTTTTTCCTAAATAACTGATGCATTATTAGCATACATTCTTATCATAGACATAAACGTAGAAGTTAAACTAGTTATTCCTAATCTCATTTTCTATAATGCCAATGCTGCGGAATATTTGTTTACCAATACTTGTTGCTAGTCGAATACGACTGAATTCTTGCAAGTTTCTCCTTATGTTTTAATTTACTCTTATCATTACGAGATGGTTTTGATCAGCGTGATCCCCTCTAGAATGGGCGCTGTTAGGTTCTATTTTTAGATGGGTCGTATTTCAGATATATGTAATAACAAATTACTTCAGTCATTGATGATACTAGCGAAAGTAGATTCTGTTATGATGAAACATTGCTTCCTCGCCTTACCGACAGAGGGAACCACAATCATTGGTCAAGTGCCCTTCTTCTGAGCACGGATGTACGTCGCGAGTGCTTCGTGCTCCAATATCCTGTATCGTGTTATATTCCCGTAATCTTACAACCGTGAGCGGTAAATCTGGCGCCTGTGGAAGGTTGTTTAGTGTTCGCAAGAGACAACGAAGTAGTGTTACTCCCGACGTGAAAGTTGGTGTGAGTAAGCGCAGTAAAACTGGAGAACGGTTTGTCGACATTCTGCGCCACCTTGGCTTACCTCCGTCCAAGCGGCGTTCCATCGTCAACGCAGAGTAGATTTTGGCGAAGTGAGGCACACGACGCTGCAAGCCCTACCAGTCGATTTCCAAGGTAATGATTGTAAAACATTTGTCTTCTTTATTTCTTGTTATTGTTATGCGTTTCATATAAGCATTTGTTATGGGTTTGTGGTACGTATAAGTAAGGTAGGTGTCGTTGGACATTTGTCAAGAACGTATCGTTATACATCCGTTCGCTGTAAGTCGTGTTTCGAGGACGTAAGCCTGACGTATATCGAGGACCACAGTGCTCATTTACATCTTTAACGACTTTTTTTTTTTCTTACGTTCAGATTGTAGCCTCAGGCTGTTCTATCTTTGCATCATTCGAAGAATTGTTCACCGGTCACATCATCAAACTGATCTAGAGACTCGAAGGTTGTGATCAAGGTATACCCCCTACTCTTTTCTCTTGCATGATGGACAGATTTATGACCACTGACCCCTCATTGTAACTCATTTCTCATCATTGAAGCACTATCTCCTGCCATCCTTTGGACCGTCTTGGTTAGCTTCTTCGTGCTTCTTAACTGCGGTGACCAAAGTGGAGAAATAGTTCTAGTTTTGGCCTATCATCTGCTGTGGAGAGTTTGTTGCGTATTTTCCCCTGGTGTGGTTCTCTGGAGATAGTTTAGGACTTCCAAGGCCCTCTCATGCGAAGATTATTCCCAGATAGAAAATATTCCTCTTGAGACCTTGTGTCACTGTGTCACATCATCATTACTTAGTCTTTATTCCGGTTGAATTTCATCAACCATAAATCGGCCCAGATTTTCAGTTTGACTAATACTCCTTGTTCGTTGATGCAGTATTCATCAATCTTTATACTTCCATAATGACCTTAGCATCGTCAGCAAACATATATATAGGTGCGGATCCGGTCATGTTGGCAAGTCATTTACAGACACCAAAAACAGCAATGGTCCGAGAATGAGTCCTGTGGTACACCACTGGTAACGTTAATACAGCGTTCAAATACTCATGTATGTTGCTCTACTCGTCCGCTGCTCTTGCACTGTTAAAGCTCTTCTTTACATCCTCTCGTACAAGCTTCTTCAATTTCATGATGGTTGCTCTATTCCTACACTTCCATAGAACTATTCTCTCTATACGTCGTCCCTTTTGACTTATGAACTTGAAGGGTATGATCACGTCACGCCTCACTTTTCTCTCTTCCGTAGTAGGAAGATTTAAGGACTCTAGCCGTAAACTGAAACTCAACTCCCTTCATTAAGGCACCATTTTTGCTACCTTCCCGTGCACCATCCCTATGTTTTTTTTTTTTCTTTTTTCTTTGATCCTCCTCTCTTACCCTGCCATACTCTTTCCTTGCTCTCTTGTACCTTACGGACTCTGCCTAACTGGATTGCTGCTTACATCTTCGTCACAACACATATTGAAGTTCCTTTGCTTTCTGACATCTTTTTCCGAATCGTTCCTTCTACTTTTTCATTCCTTCTTCTGTACCTGATGCTAGAAGTAGCCATGTCCCTACTCTTTCACAGTGGATTTCACAGAATTTTTCACCGCATTGCCTTTCTCCCTGGGCACTGAGCTCCTTTTCCTAGTTCACGTCATCATGGAAATTGTCAAGTTTTACGTAGTTTGACAGTCATCGAGGATGAAATCCCAACTTGTAGGACATCATTATATATATATATAAACCAAAATATATCTTTTTTCTGCGTCAGGAAGTAAACTATTTACAGGTCATCCTTCCAGAACAAGAACTCACGGAAGAGCATGTCGTGTGGTACAATGAGTCTTTACCACACTTGTGTTGTCGTTCTGGTTATCTAACACGTTTTTCTGAAGAGCGCAAGTCATTTTGATACGGACTCAGTGAAAAAGATTCATTGGTGGTAGTCTCGCATGTCTCTGGTTTGTCTTTTATATTTCTGAGCATTGCTGACAGTCGATTTCCAGACACTGGCGATTTGCAGACAGTGACGTATGACTTGTCTTTCTTTATCAGACGTGGAGGCTTAATCTGTGTGCACCATGACCGACATGCAGATTTAAGGGCGTAACTTGTAATTACCTCCTGATGCACTAATGCCATGACCTCTTGATATTGTAAGGTCTGACCAGCCGATCATCGCCAGCATTTAAGCTTAAAGGACTGACTGAAGTTTTGGTGCCCGCTTGCAATTCATCAGTGAAGCCGTGACCGTTTTCATCTGAGAAATTGACCGCTTGTATCACTGAAACTGTGACCGCTTGCGACCGTGCCAAATTTAGCTTTTAAGAAGTACTCTTGAACTGAGTTTGTGAATATCGTGAAACTGTTTTACAGTTTCATTTTCAATTATCACGAGTGAAAGGTTTCACCTAAGAGAGATGTCTGATATCACCCTTAAAACGTAGAGATACATTAGTTTGAGAAAGGTCTCTCCCTCACAGAGGCGCATGAATATCCGATTTCGTGGATCCCAACTTCGACTTGAAGGGTTCGGCGAGACAGAAAACTGCGCATTAATCACGTTCAGTCCCGAAGTAAATGGCGAGGCTTGGCAGGAGTGACAGTGAGGGCTCAAGTAGCGGCGAACCGCTTCCCCAAAGATGGATACGAGTTCGAAAGGTCCCGTAAGTCGAGCTTACAGTAGTGAGATTTATTTAGAGGGAGAGTGAGGATGCTGTACAACATTGATAGACGGGAAAAAGAGAGAGGGAAAGAGGAGGGAAGAGGGAGGGAAAGAGTAAGTCATACCTCTTATTCAGCACTGATATATGATCAAAGCGAGATTCACCACTTTTCACATTTCACACACACACACACACACACACACACACACACACACACACACACACACACATACGCATACAATCTTTGCTTATGAAATGCAGTAGTAAACTGCATCTCGGCTCCTGCCGTAAAAACCCTCATCAACTTACATCTCTTCCTGGTCCCATCAGATAGATATTACGACCGCGCTTGTAAAAGTGAGTGATTTCGCTCTGCCTGATGATTTCCACAACCTGTCTTGATCTAGTTAGGGAGGAAAAAAAGATTATAATTCAGGTACTTCGATGCATACATTCCCAGCGGCATTCTTAGGTGTTTTTCCTTCTTTTTTTTTCTGATGCATAATAGGTGAAAATGTTGGTCTTTATATTCTTGTCCTCCTCTTTTGTCCAGCGATGCTCAGGTGGATATTCTCTCTCTCTCTCTCTCTCTCTCTCTCTCTCTCTCTCTCTCTCTCTCTCTCTCTCTCTCTCTCTCTCTCTCTCTCTCTCTCTCTCTTCGTGCGAGGAGGAGATATTCTTGGTTGGTTTGGGGTTGACATTGATCAGTGATGCTACAGACGCCCTTGTTGGGTCAGTGTGCCCCAGGAGGTTGATATTAATCAGTGTTGTTACAGAAGCCCGTGGGCCAGCATGCGATCAAATGGCATTAGTCTTTTTTGGGATAAGAATAGTCCAGTCACTTATCGATAAAGGTAATCCAGTAACCCTTATGATAAGGGTAATCCACTCATCCTTGCGATCAAGGTAATCCAGTAACCTTTACAGTAATCCTCATGTGTCAAGACAAGGAGGCCAATGCTTAAGAACATAACGGTGCATGACAGCATATGGGAGTGCTCCACTAATCTCATTCAATGCCACCAGTCACATTATTTTTCTCCATCCAGTTAACCATATAACTGCTATAGTACTGTATGCCCGGTGTTGCCGTACTCCGCCAGCTGGTGGTTGCACCGCGAGTATAAAAAAGTCACCTTTGGCTAGGCTTTATCTGTTGAAGCACAAAGAACTTCACACTCCAAAGGAGCCTACATTTCCCCTGCTGCGCTCATCTGTTGTCTGTTCAACTGATTATATATTCCTCCGTCGAGGGGCTGGTAACACAGAGTTCAACAGCCCCTACTCGACTTGCAGAAAAACGTAGGTAGACTCCCTGTTATGTAGATGAGAGGGACCTTCGCCCATTCCACGGTGGGAGGGGGGTGATGGGAGAGGCAGTTGCGTAGACCCAAATTATAAGTTAAGAGAGGGGGACACCAGAGTGTGATGACTTCTGTAGTGAACGTCGTGTATATTCATCAGCTTAACAAATGATCATTGCTGATACATGATGGTGATGGACGAATGAGTTCTTTTTTGTCCATGAATTTACCTTTTATTTTCTTTAAGTTTGAAGGAAATGTGATGGTTGGAAACAAACGAGATTACTGATTGACTTTCCCGTGTTTATTTATTATGTAGTTACCAGATTCATCATCACTGACACCATCGTTGACCCCACACCCCTCCCCCCCGCCGCCAACACCACTATCACCACAGCAGCCTCTACTTCCACCATCACTACCGCCTGTCAACGCCACCAACAGACACCATAGCATCCACCAACACCGCCACCATTACCCACCAACAGCAGAACGACACCCATCACTGACATTATTAATACCATCAGCGCAGTTACCTTCACCATCACTACCGGTCACCACCAACACTTTCACCAACACTAATGCACCATTACTACGTTCCACCCTGTACCACAGTCTGCACCACCATCTTTACGACCACCACCGCCACCACCCACCATAGCCATCCCACCCGCAGCCCTCACCCACAGCAAACCCCACTCGCATCTCACTTGCAACCCCCCCCCCCCCTTCCCTTCCTCTAACCCCACTCATATATCCTTCCCTTTCCAACCTCCATCTCCTCTCCTCTCCCCACACACACTTCCTTCACCCCACTTCTTCCCCTCAACTTCCCCTTCTTCTTCTTCTTCTTCTTCACATCACCATCGTCCTCCCCGGCACCCCTACCCATTTTCCCCAGGCCTGTGGACGAGGGTGGGCGCAGTAATTCCATGATGTTTTCAAGGAGGCCTGAGGCTGTGTGTCTTTTACGAGGGCAGAGTTGGGTTTACAGCCGGGCGTTAGTTCGGCATGAGCTGGGGGCCGGGGAGGGCTGGCCCGCCAGGGGGCCAAGGGGCAGCAAGACGAAAGAGAGAGGGAGAGAAAGAGAGAGAGTATATAGGAAAGGAGATCGAACTATCAAGGGTTAGAGAAGGATGTGAAATATAGAGAGGCTCAAACTGCATTTTGGTGTGAAGAAGAGGTGGGGGGAAGGGGGGCTGGAGCTGGAACTAGGGGTACTTAGCATGTGTGGAGGAGCGGAAGAGAGGGAAAAAATGAGGGGATGGAAGAGATAAGTAGGCAGGGGCAGGAGCGAGCGGGGTTTGAAAAGATGAGTCGGGGAAAAAGAAAACGGAGCAGTGATGGGGGGGGAGGGGGACTTAGGCCGCCGCTTTGAGGTGGGAGGGGAGGTCTCGGTGGCCTGGGGTGCCGGGTGCAAGGCTGGAAGAGGAGGAGCAGCTATGAAGGCGAAGCTCATGAGCGAAACAAAAGAGAGAAAAAAGAAACAGGAGTAAATCCATCAAACTGCGAATTGGGTTAAGAAATAAAGATGCAAAGCTGAAAAAAAGCCATAAATATGTAGAATAACTGAATAGAGATAAAGGTAAATGAGGAGGCAAAGGTAAATGAGAAAGATGGCTGAGGGAAGGAAAAGAACGTAAACCACTAGACATTGTATTGGCTGCAGGAGTGAGTTAGTGATGGAATAAGGGGAACTAAGGCATTGACTGTGGTAATAAGGAGAACTCTGAGAGCGAAGGAGAAAAGATGGGGGACTGTGAGAATGATGGAGTAAGAGGGAGTGCTGAACCAGTGATGGAACGTGAGGAAGGACCGAGGTAATGATGGAGGAAGATGGAGAACTGAGAGAATGTTGAGAAAGAGAGAGGTGGAGTGAAGAGGGAAAAGTCTTAAGCAGTTGATGGAATTTGTGGCATTTGGACTCAGGCAGTGATGGAGTAAGAGGGCGATGCAGATGGAGTAAAGCTTTTGAGAGAGAGAGAGAGAGAGAGAGAGAGAGAGAGAGAGGAAAAATAAGACCAGTAAAACCCACCCCAGATGTAGCGCCTGGCCTCTCTCCCAAAGCAATACTAAGAGTATTACGTTTCTAAAATAATCAGAGCATTATATTCCTTAAGTAATTAATACATTTTGCTTCGTAAGCCGTTCGATGTGTACATTTCCTACGTAATGGGAACTTTTCAGTTCATAAGTAATCACAGCATTATGTTTTTTTCAGTTATAAAGTATTCATTGTCTAAATATACATAGAAAGAGCATTTCAGTGAGAGTATGGTTGAAGAGTTTATATCCAGGGGAAGTTGGAAGCAAGTGTAGAGTGAACAGTGGGTACAATACATCGACGTAGGAGGGTGACAGGTGGTCCCGAAGGCAAGTATAGAGTGGACAGTGGGTACAATACATCGACATAGGAGGGTGACAGGTGGTCCCGAGTAGGATAAGGGGGTTTAGGATACATGAAATACATGATTTATTTAATTACAGGACACTAGGTGAGGCTGACAGTAACATGGATAACATAATTTTGTAATGCAAAGCAAGTTAGAACTATGTCATACATACACAGAACATCCAGTTGATATTACTGTTACACTATACACTCAAGCAAATTACATGTACAGTGAGCTATGTTTTTGAAACAAGACACGTAGCTTAGGGTCGTTAATATATATATACATACATACAGCAATACGAAAGGTCAAAGATACATTATATATGGGGGATAAAGTTACAGAATGTACTGGCACTGAGTGTGCTGTTCGTCGACAGCAATGCAAAGATGGCCAAGACACATTGCACACTGGACATTGTAGTTACAGAACGTGTTTGTATTGAGCAGTTCTTGCGTAATCAGAGCATTGTGGCTCATACGTAATCAGATCAGAGTCCATCTTAACCTACGGACGTGGAAATACATGCCAGTTTAAGTCGATCATTTCTCCCCGGCCCAACAGTATCTTTTAAGTTCATCTTGAATGGAATGACCAAGTGTATATACGTGTATAATCTTAAACTGTCCAAGGCTCGAGGCAACATTTTCATTTCGGGTATGTGACCTTACATATGTAGCACGTATTTTGTTATGAACACGGGGAGGGAGGGAGGGAATTGTCCCTGTGCTAGATGTTCTCATACTTGCATTCTCTCTCTCTCTCTCTCTCTCTCTCTCTCTCTCTCTCTCTCTCTCTCTCTCTCTCTCTCTCTCTCTCTCTCTCTCTCTCTCTAAGTGGCTCTCCTCCCCCAGCTAATGCAGGGAGTCCTGTTTCCCCAGAACAAGGGTTTATCTTATTTCAGGGGACACTAATATATTCCCTCAAAACTCTCCTATCACTGGATTACGGCCCGTAAGTCGCTCGGCTTTAACGTCCGCTTTGGCTTATGGTTACGAGCCCAAGTGCCATTATTACCCAACTCTGGGTCCTTGTTATTAGTGAGAGAAGGTGAGAAGCACAGTGAGAGAGATGAGTGCATAGTGAGAGATGTGAGAGCGCTGGGACACATGCGATAGCATGGTGAGGGATAGGAGGGTACTAAGACACATGTGATAGCTTAGTGAGAGATAAGAGAACACTGGGACACATGTGATAGCATAGTGAGAGATGTGATATCGTAGTGAGAGATGTAATTTCATGGTGAGAGATGTGATAACATGGTGAGGCATGTGATAGCATGAGGAGAGAGAGAGAGATGTAACAACATGGTAAGAGATCTTGTAAACCTTTGAGAGAGAGCAAGAGTACTTACTTACTTACTTAAGAATTCCTACGACATGATCTTCCATGAAGACAGGGATAGCGCGTAGCGATCAACGCAGGAAAATATGGAGTTACGAAGAATGAGTTCTGTGTTGTTATATGTTGTCAAGAGTAATGTATGAGACGGAGAAATTGTATGTGTGTGGACTGAGGGCCAGCAGCCCACGTGTGGGTGAGGTAGAAAGAAAAGACAGCAACCTGGGCCAAAGGCGTGACACTTGAAAGCCACTGAAGTGCTCGCTGACTGTGTAGCAGTCAATGATCCGAGAGATGAACAAAGAATAGAGATAAGGACATAGAGAGATTGCAGGGGAGAAGAGAGATGAGGACGCTGTAAGAATGAATTAGGAACATGATGGGAGACACCATAGCATAATGAGAGATGA
>NC_092236.1:15609517-15632017 GCF_036320965.1 Panulirus ornatus | reverse complement strand
AACTCACAAATAGTTATCACAAATAGGTAATTAAACACACACACACACACACACACACACACACACACACACACACACACACACACACACCTGGTTTAGGGAGGGTCTGTGTGCGTGTGTGTTTACATAAGAAGGAGGACATAGTACGTGTTTAGAAGGTTAAGAGTCTGGGCAACACGAGTGCATGACTGTCTCCTCAAAACACACGAATTATAATCACATATTATCATCACGCGAAGTTGTGAATGTGAACAGCATACAGAAGTTTAAGACGTTGCATAACAGTAGAGAAAGGTAAAGAAATGGGCCCCACGAGTGTGTAACTCCCCACGAGTGTGTAACTCCCTCCCCTCACAGTATAAAGTCATAATTGTACAGCTACATAATTGTGAATCAAGGCATCATGGTATCCACATCTTTCGGCGTTTTTCCTGTTTCCTTCGCTGCAAGAGTTGAGGAGACAGGATGGTCTCTGCCATCCATGGGAACACAAGGTGTGGCAGAGGGGAACTGTCGCCCCCATATCCCACTATTGCTTGCTTCCCCTGATGCAACACTTCAGCTGTGCCTTCTCTGCTTACCTCCGCCTACCCCTGAACCACTGCACCCTTCACTCATGCTATCCCTGAAATGCTTTGTCTTTGCATGTTCAGACAAACAAGATTTTGAAATCACGAGTTGTGTTTTCACAGCCAACTGTGTTTGATCTGCCTCTCATTCTCGATCCTCACATTGCTTTCGTGATCTCATTTCTTTCCCGTTTTCTCTTGATCGTCGACTGGTAAGGGCTATAGTGTAGTATTGCCGCCCTGTCGTCCGCTGGGTTCTGTATTTCGTCTTCCTAGTGGGGTTTTCTGTCACACGTCTCTCAGCAACCATGCAAAATAGAATATTAAGGTCTGGCACGTAGCTTCACAATGATATGCTGCACTGGGAAATCGGAAGTCGGCACTTACAGTGCAATTACAGTGTTGGCAGTGACCACCTATCATGGGGTAAGGCGCAAGGGCGCGGGAAGGCTCTTACGTTACTGTCATAACTCTGTTTCTTGGGTTCTTTTTCTTTTCCTCCTTCCTACTTTCGTTATGTCGTATATGTACTGTATGTACATTATAACGCCATATTCTGACGTTTTGATTTTGTTAACGCCAACCAGAGGAACGTCTCCCACTGCATGAGAATCAGAATAGCTTGTACAGTCCCGCAACACATGTCTCCCTCCGGATCTATTGGGCCTTCGACACGTGAAGGCGCGAATATAATCGGAAATTAAATTCTTTCCAGGGAGGATTGAGTGTGTAGTCAGTCGCCTTCCTCTAGCTCTTTAGAAGGCGAACAACACCCACAGACAGACAGACGAGCATATAGAGAGACAAACAGATACACAGACAGACTGCTGTGATTTGACCCACCAGCACTACCAGTCAGGGCTGGCCACAAGTTCCCACAGGTCCGGACATGATCCTCTCGTCTGAGCCACCACCTCCACACGCTACCCCAACCTCAACACAGAACCCTTGCCGCAACAATGTCCTACTCAGTCATCAATAAGCCATTTTGTGCACCTGACCCCCAGAACACACAGATTATCTCGACGAAGAGGATCTCTAGAGTGACCAAACCTTTTAAGCTATGGCATCCAGAGGACATACACTAACAAGACCCCGTATCATTGGGTTTGTTTTTTCACGAACAACATTCAAGATGTTGGTCCGGGAATCAATCCTTCAAATCACCATATCCATTTCCTCCCGTCCCTCCATAAACTTTCTGGATGATTAAACTGTTATTTCTCTCTCTCTCTCTCTCTCTCTCTCTCTCTCTCTCTCTCTCTCTCTCTCTCTCTCTCTCTCTCTCTCTCTCTCTCCTGACTCTCGGGTGAGAAGCTGATGTGAGAGAAAAGATTCTTTTCTCCCCCTCCCCTTCCCCTTCCCCCTTTTCTGAGGTGTGTTGATAGCATTTCCATCGGCAGTAACGTCATCATTTTCGGGCCAGGGTTGAGTTATGGGTGTCCATGTCGGAGATTATGACAACCAATGAATTCCCGAACATAATTCTTGGGAGTCGAAAGATTTTATCGTTCACCGGAAATACGTGTGGTTTTCAGTCTTCTCCAGTTTGTTTACAATGGACGTCGCTGAATTCACTCATTTCGCTGAAGCTGATGATTTGGCAACGGTCGAAATTTTGTGTCGAGAAAAGAAATATGAATAAAATCAGGTGAGAGGAGCGGCACGTTACTCATCGCTGCGTCCATGTCCGGTTTAAAGCAGTCTGAAGATATGATAAATTAAAGGTCAGACTAGATCATCTTTCAACAAACATTTAACCCGAGAGGCTGGTGAACAGGTATGAAAGACAAACTGTTTTAACCACTCAGTCCCCAGTCACATCCGTGTTTGGGTTCTCGTGTGTGGAGGGGTTGTCTGTCTGCAACCCTATTTGCGTTAATCTCAAAGACTCCAGCGACACTTAAGTCCCACTCGTAACTTTGAACTTGGTTTATTTACTTCCAAGTTAAATCGTAAGTCCCTTTTTTTTGTATGTTTTGAAGTATTGGTATGATGCATTCATGATTTATATTTATGTATTTTTCTCTTGCTTCGTCATAAACGGGATATATCTGAAAGATAAGTATCAATAATTCAGATTTTTTTTTTCTTTCTCTCTCACTCCCTGGATGACGAAACAATAGTTTAAAGATATTTATGTTCATTCACGTGCTGTGTGCGAGCCTACCATCCGTGTTGGCAGACTCCTGCCTACATTTTGCCTCACCTTAAAGCACTACTCTATATCAATTTCATTATCTTCATCCTTCGATATTTCTCTTCTCTTTCTAATTCTCAATTATCACTCATTTCCTTCCCCTATATTTCGTCTCACCGTAGAGCACTGCTAGACATTAGACATTTCTCCTCTCTTTCTAATCCACATTATTCACATCCTTTCCGTATCTGTTGCCTCTCCATTTCCTCCCCTCCCTCCCACCTTCCAGATCTACAAGATCTAACTACCCTCCCAGCCATCCTCTCCTCCCCCACGGGGGCCCCGCGACGATCACATCAAGCGTCCAGCCATGCCCAAGCTTAGACAGGAGTGCCCCAAACACGGCCGCGCCCCGCAGTCCTGCTCACGAGGGACCTCACAATTACGTTAAAAATGATGATGGTCATCTTTTGTGGCTTGGGGATCGTCCTCCCTCTCCCCCACACCACACACACACACACACACACACACACACACACACACACACACACACACACACACACACACACACACCAACCTTCCTCAAGTTCAAACGTCTGTGAGGTCAACGCTCCGGGCCGGATCCTTACGGGGGTCAGGTGAAGGAGGAGAGGGAGCAGGGAGACAGGAAGGAAAGACAGAGAAACAAAAGCGACTGAAAGACACAGATAGAGAAATGGCAAGATAAAGTTGGGTAGGGAGAGAGAGGGAGAGAGAGAGAGAGGATCAGATAAAATGGAAGACGAACAGACACAAGCGAGTTGATAAGCACTCATAAATAGAGAGAGACAGACACGATGACGGAAACATACAAAGGATACGAAAGAGAAACACGGAGAGGGAACCAAACCGAGGGACAGCAGCAACACTCACAGATTATACATATTATCATCCTCTCAGGACGTTGGACCAGCCACCACCACCACTACCACCACCACTACCACCACCACCACCACCACTACCACCACTACCACCACTACCACCACCACCACTACCACCACCACTACCACCACCACCACTTCTACCACCACACTACCTACCTCCACCACCACTACCACACACCACCACAGCTACCACCACCACCACTATCACCACACCACCACTACCACCACTACACCACCACCACTGCACCACACCACAATACCACCAACCACCACTACCACCACCACCACTACCACCACTACCACCTCTCCCAACACCACTACCACCATCCACCACCTACCACTACCACCACCACCACCAACCACCAACCCACCACCTACCACCACCACCACCACTACCACCACCCACCACTACCACCACCACCCCTACCCCACCACTACACCACCACCTACTACACCAACTACCACCACCACCACTACCACCACCAACCACTACCACCACCCACTACCACCACCACCACCACCACTACCACCACCACCACCACCACCACCACCACCACCACCACTACCACCACCACTACCACCATCACCATCACCTCCATTACCACCACCACCACCACCTCCACTACCACTACCACCACGCCCACCATCACCTCTCCCACCATTACCACCATCACCACCACTACCACCACCATTCCCACCATCACCACCACTACCACCACCACCACCACTACCACCACCACCACCACCACCACCACTACCACCACCACCACCACCACCACCACCACCACCACCACTACCACCACCACTACCACCATCACCATCACCTCCACCACTACCACCATCACCATCACCTCCATTACCACCACCACCTCCACTACCACTACCACCACTCCCACCATCACCTCTCCCACCATTACCACCATCACCACCACTACCACCACCATTCCCACCACCACCACCATCACCACCACCACCACCACCACCACCACCATCATCATCATCACCCTCACTGTCACCATCATCTTCACCAACACCCTCACTGTCACTCCATTATCTTCACCAACACCATGTCCAACGCCGCTCCCAACACAACTATCGAAGCCACCACAACTGCCTTCTACAACAATAACAACACCACCACCACCAACAACAACAACAACAACAACAACAACAACGTCACCATTACCACCCTCCCCCCCCCGGGGGGGGGTGGAGGAAGGGGGGAGTGAGTCACTGGTCAGTACACTCAACACTGGCCCCGCCGCCGCTGATCCTCACATGCGTCCCTCTTGCCTGGAGCTCCGGGTATTCTGTGTGGTTCAAGGTCGAGGATTTTAAGTGCTATTCTGCCCACGCGTCGCCGACCCCCTCGCCCATACGCCCACTCTTTGCCTTCCCTCTTCACCTTCCTTCGTCCTCTCTTCGTCTAACTACACGTTTCCATTCACTTCATCCTCCTCCTCCTCCTCCTCCTCCTCCTCCTCCTCCTCCTCTTCTTCTTCTTCTTCTTCTTCTTCTTCTCTTGCAAACCCTGTCCCTTCTCCTCCTCCTCCTCCTTCCTCCCTCACCAGCACCCTGCTGCTCAGTTCGTCATTTCTCCTCATCTTTCGTGTAGTTTATCGTCTCCTGTCTTCCACCTCCCTCTTAACCACCTCCTTCCCTTCTTCCTCGACTCCCCCCCTCGCGGCGGTGCTGTCTTGTGCGCAGTCTGTTTTATACGCGAATAAACTTGAAGAATACTGACCCGGGGATTACTGTTCGCTCACTTGATTGCGCCCCCCCTCCCCCTTCTCTAGACTCTGAAATCCCCAGCTTACATTAATCCGTCTAAAAATGTAGACAAAATAAATACGAGACTCTTCAATCACAAGCTTACGTTAATCTACCTAAAAGACTGTACAGGAGTAATCCGGCCAGACATCTTCATGAGGATTTCATTGTGTGTCATGCGCTCCTTCCCGACGAACGGCATGAAGGGCCGGCTGTTGGATGAGACATGTTGATAGCGACTGATTGAAAAAAAAATCTTCTTTGCCGGACGCATTCTAAACCAGTAGTGTCAGGTCTGATGGACGTCGCTGAAGCCGCGAGAAACCTCACACACACACACACACACACACACACACACACACACACACACATATATATATATATATATATATATATATATATATATATATATATATCCACTGACTTTCTTTTCTACTTTGTCGGAGAAGCGGCGAGTGTATCGTGCGCTCCTACCCATTCTGTGGTCAGCGACACCATATGTGGTATCCATCAGAGGTTCGCTGAACAGAGAGCCATGGTTCTGCAGCTCCTTGGTGTAGTGGGTCTTAAGGCTGGCGATGCCTCTGTGCAGAGGTTCACTAAAGGTTCTGATCTTATTCTGGGAAAGGAGAGTCTATTGGTCCTATCCTGGTGTTACGGCTTATATGTCCGGGGCCCGAGAGATCATTGCGTCTGACTCATGAATAGACCTGCCTTTTGATGGCCGACTTAGCAAGGCTTCAAGACGTGAGGAGGCAATAGAATTAAATTGCTCTCCTAAAGCAATCAAGAATGCAAAAGCTACAAAAAAAAGGAGAAGAATTTAATTTTTTTTCCTCCTGGATCTCGTGCCTGTGTGATGGAGAGTCACATTATGTCTGGTAAACCGAATAGTGCCTTTGAATAATTCCATTTAGATTAAAAGTTGCAGTTTATATGCATTTGTAATAAAGAATGATGTCATAATGGAGGTTTCTGTGTGTGTGTGTGTGTGTGTGTGTGTGTGTGTGTGTGTGTGTGTGTGTGTGTCCCGCATTCATACGTATTTTAAGAACATTTCATCTTGATGAGCATTATGAAGTAATCATATTCATTTCTACAGTAGCTGCAGTACATATGTTTCGCTGTTATTCTAAGTGAAAGAGGTTTACTGAAATGATTACGGGGGTGTGGGAAGGAGTCACAGAAAACGGAGGGTCACGCTGCAGGGTGGGTACACTTGACAAACATCAGCTGGAGGGTTGAGGTGCTCAGTGTGCATACAGCAGTGAGGTGCAGTGTGGGGCTGCCACTCCTCACGCCCGGAGATGAGAGAGCCTCTCTCTTTCTCTAGTGCTGCCTCCTCCTTCTCCATCCTTTTCCTCGAGCGCTGTCTCTCCTTCACCCCAGCCTTAGCTCCCCGTCTCCCAGCACTCTCTCCACCCCGGCGATGTCTCCCCCGTCTCTCAGCACCGCATCTCTTCCACCCCAATGCCGTCTCCCCATCTCTGAACACAGTCTCTCCTTCATCCCCAACACCGCCTCCCCATCTCTCAACCCTGTCCCTCAACCCATCCTGAGTCTGCCTCTCCTGCCAGAGATGTCAGAGTCTTTCCCTCCCCAAATTTCCGTAAATGTAAACACCACAGCTTTGATTCCTGGCGACTTGTGTTCTAGAGAAGAACTTTACAGCGAATGTTCTGACGAACGATTGTGATGAACCCTTGTGTGTGTGTGTTATATGATCATACAGACAGGCTATTTGTAAGGTTTAGCGTTCTGCCAGCAACGAAAGATAGATACTGCTGTATTATACGTAGAGAATGGCAGTGTTTACCCCCCAACACCCACCCACCCACCCTTTATAAGTGGACTGATGATGATGCACACACATCGGCCCTGAATTCATCATGCAAGGACGCATGATCTGAAGTTGAGGAGCATGATGATCTCTGCCTGATATTATACCTCACGTTAACACCGCACGTCGACCTTTCGCACCCATATCGTTGTTTCAGTGCGACAGTTTCCCCTGTGTGGTGGTACGAGTTTCTTGGAGGGGGAGGGGGGCGGTCTGGTTAGATCAGACAGCTCTGGGAACCTGACCAGTACCGGTGTTCGTCATCCAACCCCATGACCTCTTGGACGGGGCGCTTGCCACGATCGGTAGCTGTGAAATTATGGACTCCTTTGAAGCTGGGAGCTTCTCGACGGGAGAGTACTCATTTTCGACCCATAACAATATGACACACCCTCGCCGGCAGAGACTCAAGACTCGCGCAGTGTAACCACGTGCAGGCGGAGTCCGGTAACACCAGTATCTGTATAGAAAATGGGATTTGCTTTAAGAAGTACTGTCTACTTTTTCAGAGCTCTCCAGCTTCTCTTTTCCTCCCTGAGACTCGCTCTCTATTTACTCTCCATATTCCCTCTCTCCACATCGTTTTTCCACCTCTCTCACTGTCCTCTTTCCCTTCTGTCTTTCCTCCTCCTCCTCTACTCCTCGTCGTCGTCGTCGTTGTCCTCCTCCTCCTCCTCCTCCTCCTCCTCCTCCTCCACCACCACCACCTCCACCCCTTCCTCCACCTCCCATCGTCTCCGCTACAGCGACCAAAATTGATGATGGTTTAGGAAAGTGCCGACGCCAGCTCCCAGCCCTCCGCCCCAATCTATGGAGCACCTTGTAATGGTGCCAACGCACTCTTTACTACTGCCGCTGAGGGAGGGGAGGGAGGAGAAAAAAAAAAGCAATGCCGCTGGGATAGTCTGCCCGCTGGGTAAGCGCCGTAAATATCCATGTTACTAATTCTGATTCATAAATTCCAGCCCAGGAAACAGAGGCTTATTCGTCTCCTACGGCCATGATGAATGAATGAGCCAAAGGTTAAAACGGTAAAGATTTTTCGAGTTAATACCGTTGTGAAAAGTCCCCAGAGGCTCGTGTATATATATATATATATATATATATATATATATATATATATATATATATATATATATATATATATATATATCTTCTTTCATACTATTCGCCATTTTCCGCGTTAGCGAGGTAGCGTATATATATGTATGACTACCATAATGCAGGTGATTTATTTTTTTACCACTGACCTGATTAACCAAAGATTTTACTGATGTAAAAAACTTTATTATCCCTGGGGATAGGGGATTAAGAATACTTCCCACGTATTCCCTGCGTGTCGTAGAAGGCGACTAAAAGGGGAGGGAGCAGGGGGCTGGAAATCCTCCCCTCTCGGTTTTTTTTTTTTTTTTTTCAATTTTCCAAAAGAAGGAACAGAGAATTGGGCCAGGTGAGGGTATTCCCTCAAAGGCCCAGTCCTCTGTTCTTAACGCTACCTTGCTAATGCGGGAAATGTCGAATAGTTTGAAAGAAAGAAAAAAAGATATATATACATATATGGATGATGTATACGAGGGGACGATTTATGTTAGGTCAATGTATCCGAACAGTAGGGGGAAAAAAAGTAACTTTCGATAATGTGCGGTTTAATGGAATGTTAAGATATCTTTTTTTCCCCCTGGCTATGATGTAGTGGCAGAGTCAGGGTTAAACAGTGGAAGGAACCCTTGGTGTCAAGCCAGGGTTCGTAGCCCAAGATACATGCATGCCTCCCTTCTCGTGGCATCCCTGTTGTGTCATGTCAGAGGCAGTGTGTCGTATCGCGGGTCATGCCACTTGCGTGTCACACCAGAGGTACAATTGTGTCATACCATTTTTTTTTGTGTCACGTCAGGGGTAGAATTCTATTGTCATGCCATGGTTTTTCTTTGTGTGTCATGCCATTGGTTTGTGTGTCATGCCAATGATTATGTGTCATGTCATAAGTATGACCATGTCAGCAAACAGAGTCATGTCAGTGTGACCATGTCAGCAAACAGAGAGTCATGTCAGTGTGACCGTGTCATGACGACGAGCAGCAAATCATACTAGCGTGACATATGAGTTAGTATGCCACACCGCCTGTAGTTTATCATACTGAATATGAAGTGTCATTCCTGTTAATATATAGTGTGTCTTGTAAGGGTGAGTATGAACGTATGTGGAGGATCCAAATTTTTTTTCCCCATCTCGACATTGGTTCAAAGAATGTAAGAAGGAAAAAGAAGAAATGTGAGCCTGATCTAACTTCCTGAACACGACGGTCCGACCCTTGAGCACGACGGTACGACCCTTGAGCACGACGGGACGACTCTTGAGCGCGATGGCACGACCCTTGAACACGACGGGACGACCCTTGAGCACGACGGTACGGCCCTTGAGCGCAATGGTAAGACCCTTGAGCATGACGGTCCGACCCTTGAGCACGACGGTACGACCCGTGAGCGCGATGGTACGACCCTTGAACACGACGGTACGACCCTTGAGCACGACGGTACGACCCTTGAGCGCGATGGTAAGACCCTTGAGCATGACGGTACGACCCTTGAGCACGACGGTACGACCCTTGAGCGCGATGGCACGACCCTTGAACACGACGGGACGACCCTTGAGCACGACGGTCGACCCTTGAGCGCGATGGTAAGACCCTTGAGCATGACGGTACGACCCTTGAACGCAACGGTACGATCCATGAGTACGACGATACGATCCTTGAGCACGACGGTACGACCCTTGAGCACGACGGTACGACCCTTGAGCACAACGATGCGACCCTTGAGCATGACGGTACGATCCTTGAGCACGACGGTGCGATCCTTGAGCACGACGGTACGACCCTTGAACACAACGGTACAACCCTTGAGCACGACGGTGCGACCCTTGAGCACGACGGTTCGTACGACCCTTGAATACGACGGTACGATCCTTGAGCACGACGCTACGACCCTTGAACGCAACGGTACGATCCTTAAGCACTACGGTACAACCCTAAAGCTCGACGGTACGACCCTTGAGCACGACGGTACGACCCTCGAGCACGACGGCACGACTCCTGGGACCGATAGCATTACCTTGGAGCTCAACGGCACGACTCATAAGGGCCTCCGTCAGGTCATAGGTCAGACCATCTGACACAAGGATCACACCGTCGTGCCAAAGGAATTGTCAACCAAAAATAAAAGATAGAAAACGTGATCAGAAGTAGATATGGACGACTAAAGGACGACTTAAGCTGTCAAAGTGAGCCGCGAAGGTAACATTAAAAGTGAGTGAGGATGAAGGTGACGAGGCAGAAATGGGAAAGAAGGAGAGAGAGAGAGAGAGAGAGAGAGAGAGAGAGAGAGAGAGAGAGAGAGAGAGAGAGAGAGATCAGTGGACGGAATAAGAATACACCAGGAAAGAGCAGAAGGACGGCAGACCCGCGCCACAATAAAAGCCGAGGAGGCGAGAGAAATATTCCGCTCGGTAATAGAATTAAGCCAGATTTAGTAGTGCGAGAGGATGTAAAGCTCTGAATTATTCAAATGTGCTCAAAAATAAAATCCCCCTTTATTCGATTAGTTATGCCGTGCGTGCCAATAAAACACAATGTATCCGGTTTACATAATCGGGTTGCAGTAAGGCAATCACGGGGGTGTCCCCCCCTCCAACCCTTTGGCTTGGACGCTCTCTCTCTCTCTCTCTCTCTCTCTCTCTCTCTCTCTCTCTCTCTCTCTCTCTCTCTCTCTCTCTCCCTCTCTCTCTCTCTCTCTCAAATAATCAGGCGGGTGTCCAAACGCGTTTCTCTAAAATCTTGTACTTTCCGTTGAAAGGAATGCATAGAGAGAGAGAGAGAGAGAGAGAGAGAGAGAGAGAGAGAGAGAGAGAGAGAGGAAACAAATTCTAATCTAGAGAGCCAGTAAAATTACATAAGAAATTCACTGTATATTCAAGAGGAGCTTTATCTAGGTGTTCAGAGGTGAGCAGGGTCGTGTAGAGGTCTCCTCCTTCATTTGTATTCAAATGGAAGATACGCAAAAGGACTGAAAGAATCTGAGATTAGAATAGGATACACACAAAGTGTTCTCCAACACGGTTTGACATGAGCTGATAAATTGTCCCATAGATTTACGTTGGTGTAGATATGGATCTTAAAGGAACAGCAAGACAGGTGAAGGATTCCTTATTCTATGAGGTCGATCCATGGCTACACCTGATGGACCAAGGCTACTGCTGAGGACGATGTATAGACGCAGCTGAGGAGGATCTGATGCTGCAGTCGTGGACGAGACAAGGCCGTGGCTGATGGCGATTCATGGCTGCAGCTGAGGACGATGTATGGCCACCACTGAGAACGATATATGGCCACAGATGACGAGAGTTCAAGGCCACAGCTGAGAACCATATATGGCCACAGCTGAGAACTGTGTAAGGCCGCAGCTGGATCTGATGCTGCAGTCGTGGACGAGACAAGGCCGTGGCTGATGGCGATTCATGACTGCAGCTGAGGACGATGTATGGCCACCACTGAGAACGATATATGGCCACAGATGACGAGAGTTCAAGGCCACAGGTGAGAACCATATATGGCCACAGCTGAGAACTGTGTAAGGCCGCAGCTGAGGACGATACAAGGCCACAGTTGAGGACGATACGAGGCCACAATGCCTTCATGTACACTTAACGTGACACGGGAAGTACATAGGAAAGCCAATATCAGCATCTTGCATTCCTAACCCATACAGAAAGTAATCATGGTCAGCTTAACTGGTTTGATCAAAGGATCATCCACTGACCAACTTGAAAATGAGAATTACCAGTCGACTGTCGTGCAAGAGAAGCACAGGGCCGTACGTAGGTGGCGAGCACTTTCCCTGTTGGACACCAAAAGCGTGTGCGTGTGTGTGTGTGTGTGTCCCCACCCACCCACCCACAGGAGCAGCGGCGTATAGCCAGCCAGCCATTGTGTCCAGTTATTATGGTAATGCCAGTCTTATCATGGTGTGTGTGTGTGAGGGGGCTGTGGGAGGGGTAGCTTGCTGGCTCCCCCCCCCCCTCTTCGCCCACGATTTATGGGCTGCTGACACGATTTTTTCGGCAAGAATAAAAATAAGCATTCAAGCACGGGCGATATTCTGTTATGCTCATGAATAAAATGATTAATGCAACGGTGGTGAAAAATAGAAGGGTTGAAGGAGAGAGGGAAAAAAAAAATTGGTTTAGGTCGGTGTGAATATTCCATTAAAAAAGGATCGTTGGTAAAGGTATTGACACGAAGTTTCATTTGCATAATCTCAGTGAGGTAAAAAGAGGAGATCAAGAAAAAAAAAATTGGTTATTATTATAACGAATTATCTCTGTACCAACAGTGATTTAAATACGTTTATCATAAGAGACTTTGCAGTGTTGTTGTGGTGTTTTGAATGGATAACTTTACTCTGTTGGTGGTTTCCATCATACACAGGAGAGTCGTGCCTTTAAGCATGTCTGTCTGTTTCTCTGTTGGCTGATTCGTCTCTTTAAACTCGCTGCTCTTGTGTGTGACCCACAGCCGAAGCCAAGGAGGGCAAAATCCCTCGAAGTTTATATATATTTTTTTTACCCGACGTTTCCGACCTCCGTGTGCCAGAAGGTACGTACGTAGGCGAGGAAGAAGTCACCTTCGACGAACACTCGTCAGTCGTCGTTGGACAAGAAGAGTCTATAGTATCGTCAGAGAACCTTCTCGACCCGAAGGAGCCTACCTAATCCTGCTTCGTAGTGGGGCGCAGCCTTTGAGCTGAGGTAGCCCCTACTCAGATCATACCTAAAATTACGTAATAATGATAATAATAATAATAATAATAATGATAATAACAATAATAATAATAATGATAATAATGGTAGTAGATGAAATAGCAATCATCATGATGATAATGATAGCAATAATGATGATAATAATGATAATAATAATAATGATAATAATAATAATAATGATAATAATGGTAATAGATGAAATAGCAATCATCATGATGATAATGGTAGCAGTAATGATGATAATAATGATAATGATAATAATGATAATAATAATAATAATAATGATAATAATGGTAATAGATGAAATAGCAATCATCATGATGATAATGGTAGCAATAATGATGATAATAATGATAATAATAATAATGATAATAATAATAATAATGATAATAATGGTAATAGATGAAATAGCAATCATCATGATGATAATGGTAGCAGTAATGATGATAATAATGATAATGATAATAATGATAATAATAATAATAATAATGATAATAATGGTAATAGATGAAATAGCAATCATCATGATGATAATGGTAGCAATAATGATGATAATAATGATAATAATAATAATGATAATAATAATAATAATAATGATAATAATGGTAATAGATGAAATAGCAATCATCATGATGATAATGGTAGCAATAATGATGATAATAATGATAATAATAATAATGATGATAATAATAATAATGACAATAATAATAATAATAATAATAATAATAATAATAATAATAATAATGATAATAATGGTGATAGATGAAATAGTAGCGATCATCATGGTGATAATGATAGCAATAATGATGATGATAATGATAATAATAATAATGATGATAATAACGATAATAATAATGATAATAATAATAATAATAATAATAATAATAATAATAATAATAATAATAATGATAACAATATTGGTAATAGATGAAATAGTAGCAATCATCATCATGATAATGATAGCAATAATGATGATAATAATGATAATGATAGCACTAATGATGATAATCACTTGCCCCCATGATTGCCCCCACTGCCCATGGCGTGTCCCTCAGTGCGGGACCATAATCCAGTAAGGCAGGAAAACGGGAATCATTTTTGATCCAGCAGACTATTCAACACTCGTCCTTTTATTTTTTTTTTTATTCTCATCCCCCGTTTTTCTTTTCTCATCCACATATGAATATCGTAACTTTTAAAATTATAAACTTTAACAATTTTCATCTAAGGAGAAAGATATTTCGGTAACATGATACAGAAAAAGATGCTGCACACACCTGTTCGACGTTGCCATGGTGATAGGATACGCATCTGTGGTGAACTGAAAGGCGAATCTTTTATGTCGTGGATTATTTAACAAAATACCTCAGTCTCGTTGGCTGGCTGGTTGGTGATGTGGGCTGTTGGCAAATCGATTTTGCAAGGAAGGGTCTTCCAGGCCGTCAACGTCAAGTTACAACCGCCACTCGAAAATCTGTGCACATTGTCCTCCAAGCGTTGGAGATAAGTGGCACAGTGCACGTAATGGCCCATAACTTATCTGAAGAAAACGGGATTTTTGAGCTTTCATATGAATTTCTGAATCTGATTTCTGATGAGGCCAAGATTATGATCATTTCCGGAGCCATTACACGCTTCCCCACAAGAATATGGAGTATAGGTTAGCATGAATATTACAAGCAAATGACGGGAAAATTGCCGTAATTGGTGCGTCCATCGCGTATTCGCTAATAGGGTATTGTCATATTCCTCTCCCGAAAATTGTGCGGTGGTGTAAGTTTTCCTACATTCTCACATAATGTCGCCACCAAGGTGTAAGACATTCGAAAGTTATATCCATGAGAATCTCAAACTCACAGAATCAGTACCAAGGCGGGAAAGTGTATGTCGATGGATTGAGAATTCAGATCTCGGTGTTAATGCAAAGAAAACTTTAGAGAGACTTTTTATAGATGAGAATCGCAGACTCATTCCCGAGGCTCAAAAGACTCAAAAGTTGATGGAGATGAGAACTAATACTGGGATACATGATAGAAATGTAATATCAACGTGAAAATTCGCCCCTCACGTCAAATCCGGCCTTGTGCAACTCCGTTCACTTTCGTCCTCCTTCCAGCCACATAACTACGATCAGGTCCCATCGGCAGACTGCATGAGGTGGAGTCAGCTTTAATCATCTTAAGACTGTGTGGTTTCATGACCACAAAAAGCTCAGTAATTCATATGTTTAAAGGAAAAGCATCAAAAGTTTATAGAGATGAGAATTTCAGACCCTACAGCAAGCCACGAAAAAGCTCGTCAATTTATATGGTCGGGAATCTAAGCCTTACGGTAATCTTTCAGTCAAATTTCGATTGGGTTCTGCACGTCTCGCTCTTAATGAGGTGGTCCCGGTGTCCTGCGCGATGGACGCCCTTCGGCGCCGCTTAGTTTTCCCTTTTCATTCCTTTTGTCATCTCCTCACTCGCCTCTGTTCCTTTGATATATTCATCCTTTAATATTTTTAGACTCGTTAGTCTTTTGATTCTTCCATCATTGTGTTACATTCTCGTAGCCATTATGATCTCAGTTGGCCAGTTCACTGTATGTGATGTCTTTTCTGACATTTCAGTCTCTCTCTCTCTCTCTCTCTCTCTCTCTCTCTCTCTCTCTCTCTCTCTCTCTCTCTCTCTCTCTCTCTCTCTCTCTCTCTCTCTGATTTAGACTTAAAGGATCGCCTGATGCCATACGATAAGGTGGTGTTATTACCCATGAAGAGTATTGCTTTCGGTAACTATCACTGTTTCTTTTCTGCACCTTCCTGTGCCCAGCCCCTCACTTCCCTGCCCTAGATGGTGTTATTACCCAAGAAGGGTATTGTTATTGGTAACTATGTTATTGGTAACTATGTCAACTACATCCCTGTCCAGCTATGTAGTTGAAATAACAAAGTAAAGTATGCATGATTGTGGATGATTACACTGACACAGAGCCCATATTACGAGTATAGTCATATCCTTGAGGCCAGAGCTTTGTTACAAAATACCCTTGAAAGAAAGTGTTGTTTTAAGAAATCACTCGATCTCCAATAACTCTCATTTCATACTTTAACACTGATCTCATACCCAAGCCCATTTCGTAAAAAAACTACATGCAGTTAAGTCATAAATAAGTCCCATTTCAAGAACAGACCAGCGGATCATACACCAATCGCAAATTCACGAACTAGCTGGAGAGTCACAAATGGACTAGCATCTCAGAGTCAAACCTAGAACTCACAAAGCAAATTTGCAATCCGATTCGCCGAGTCAGAGGTGACTCACAGACTCATACAAACAAAACAAACCCAGAACTTCTTAACAGACCTCACAGAGCTAGTTCACAGACCATCCCTCGACTCACAGAATTTCACGTAACCAAATCAGAACCCTTACTCGCACCTCACAAAAATGTCATCGAACTGACTCACATCTCATAGATAATACTCGAGGTAACTCACAAATCACAGCCTAATCCAGCTTCCAGTACTCAATCTCAGCTCATATATATATAACCTCACGAGCCATCCATCACCCTATAACTCATAAACTTACCCCTAAACTCATAAACCAACCCACAAATTTGACCCACAACTCACCCCAACCATCTCATGAATTACCCCTTCTAACAGGATACGGTTCTCTCATTGACCCCGGGGCCCCACAGCACCAAGGAGAGAATATATATATATATATATATATATATATATATATATATATATATATATATATATATATATATATATATATATATATCATATATATTATTATATTTTGCTTTGTCGCTGTCTCCCGCGTTTGCGAGGTAGCGCAAGAAAACAGACGAAAGAAATGGCCCAACCCACCCCCATACACATGAATATACATACACGTCCACACACGCAAATATACATACCTATACATCTCAATGTACACATATATATACACACACAGACACATACATATATACCCATGCACACAATTCACACTGTCTGCCTTTATTAATTCCCATCGCCACCTCGCCACATATGGAATACCATCCCCCTCCCCCCACATGTGTGCGAGGTAGCGCTAGGAAAAGACAAAAAAGGCCCCATTCGTTCACACTCAGTCTCTAGCTGTCATGCAATAATGCCCGAAACCACAGCTTCCTTTCCACATCCAGGCCCCACACAATTTTCCACGGTTTACCCCAGACGCTTCACATGCCCTGATTCAATCCACTGACAGCACGTCAACCCCGGTATACCACATCGATCCAATTCACTCTATTCCTTGCCCGTCTTTCACCCTCCTGCATGTTCAGGCCCCGATCACTCAAAATCTTTTTCACTCCATCTTTCCACCTCCAATTTGATCTCCCACTTCTCCTCGTTCCCTCCACCTCCGATGTGAATCTTTCCTCACTCATTCTCTCCATGTGCCCAAACCATTTCAAAACACCCTCTTCTGCTCTCTCAACCACGCTCTTTTTATTTCCACACATCTCTCTTACCCTTACATTACTTACTCGATCAAACCACCTCACACCACACATTGTCCTCAAACATCTCATTTCCAGCACAATACATATATGGATAGTATTGCAGTGGAATTTATTAAAAAAGGGGGTGACTGTATTGTTGACTGGTTGGTAAGGTTATTTAATGTATGTATGACTCATGGTGAGGTGCCTGAGGATTGGCGGAATGCGTGCATAGTGCCATTGTACAAAGGCAAAGGGGATAAGAGTGAGTGCTCAAATTACAGAGGTATAAGTTTGTTGAGTATTCCTGGTAAATTATATGAGAGGGTATTGATTGAGAGGGTGAAGGCATGTACAGAGCATCAGATTGGGGAAGAGCAGTGTGGTTTCAGAAGTGGTAGAGGATGTGTGGATCAGGTGTTTGCTTTGAAGAATGTATTTGAGAAATACTTAGAAAAGCAAATGGATTTGTATGTAGCATTTATGGATCTGGAGAAGGCATATGATAGAGTTGATAGAGATGCTCTGTGGAAGGTATTAAGAATATATGGTGTGGGAGGAAAGTTGTTAGAAGCAGTGAAAGTTTTTATCGAGGATGTAGGCATGTGTACGTGTAGGAAGAGAGGAAAGTGATTGGTTCTCAGTGAATGTAGGTTGCGGCAGGGGTGTGTGATGTCTCCATGGTTGTTTAATTTGTTTATGGATGGGGTTGTTAGGGAGGTAAATGCAAGAGTTTTGGAAAGAGGGGCAAGTATGAAGTCTGTTGGGGATGAGAAAGCTTGGAAGTGAGTCAGTTGTTGTTCGCTGATGATACAGCGCTGGTGGCGGATTCATGTGAGAAACTGCAGAAGCTGGTGACTGAGTTTTGGTAAAGTGTGTGGAAGAAGAAAGTTAAGAGTAAATGTGAATAAGAGCAAGGTTATTAGGTACAGTAGGGTTGAGGGTCAAGTCAATTGGGAGTGAGTTTGAATGGAGAAAAACTGGAGGAAGTGAAGTGTTTTAGATATCTGGGAGTGGATCTGGCAGCGGATGGAACCATGGAAGCGGAAGTGGATCATAGGGTGGGGGAGGGGGCGAAAATTCTGGGGGCCTTGAAGAATGTGTGGAAGTCGAGAACATTATCTCGGAAAGCAAAAATGGGTATGTTTGAAGGAATGTGTTCCAACAATGTTGTATGGTTGCGAGGCGTGGGCTATGGATAGAGTTGTGCGCAGGAGGATGGATGTGCTGGGAAATGAGATGTTTGAGGACAATGTGTGGTGTGAGGTGGTTTGATCGAGTGAGTAACGTAAGGGTAAGAGAGATGTGTGGAAATAAAAAGAGCGTGGTTGAGAGAGCAGAAGAGGGTGTTTTGAAGTGGTTTGGGCACATGGAGAGAATGAGTACCCCAACCATCTCATGAATTACCCTTTAACAGGATACGGTTCGTTCAGTGACCGGGGCCACAGCACCAAGAGAGAATATGGATATATTAATATATTGATATAATAATATATGTGAGTGATATAATATATATATTATGTAAGTTATGATATTCTTGTCGCGTCTGCCTTGCGATGCAGGCAGTAGAAAGCGAAAGAAATGGCAAAAAAAATAAAAAAAAAATATAATACTATAATTGAATGTAAGATATATTAAACACAGAATTAGTATACCCATGACAAATCATGACTGCTTATTATTATGCACCGCAAATGGAATACCATCCTCCCCCCACATGTGCGATGTAGCAGAAAAGACAAAAGGCCATTCGTTCACATCAGTCTCTAGCTGCAGGCAAAAATGCCGAAACCACAGCTTGCCTTCCAGATCCAGCCAACAATTTCACGTTTACCCCAGACGTTACATGCTGATTCATACCACTGAGACGTCAACCCCGGATACACTCGACCAATTCATCTATTCCTGGCCCGTCTTTCACCCCCCTGATGTTCAGGCCCGACACTCAATCTGTTTTCACTCATCTTCCACTCCATTGATCTCCCTTCCTGTCTCACCTCCCCTCCGATGTGAATTCTCACGCATCCCCATGGCCCAACATTCAACACCCTTTCTGCTCCTCACACGCTTTTATTTCCAAACATCTCCTTACCTTACATTATACTCGATCAAAACCTCAACCACACATTGCCTCAAACATTATTTCAGCACATAATATATATATAATATATATATATATATATATATATATATATATATATATATATATATATAATTATATTGGAAAGGATCACAATTTTGCGCGTGATCAAGATATTCCTATGAGTCCACGGGGAAAATGAAACACGAAAAGTTCCCAAGTGCACTTTCATGTAATAATCACATCATCAGGGGAGACAAAGGGGAATATAACAGTCAGTTGATATACATCGAAGAGACGAAGCTAGGACGCCATTTGGTAAACATGTGATTACCAAATGGTGTCCTAGCTTCGTCTCTTCGATGTATATCAACTGACTGTTATATTCCTCTCTTGTGTCTCCCCTGATGATGTGATTATTACACGAAAGTGCACTTGGGAACTTTTCGTGTTTCCATTTTACCCCGGGGACACATAAGGAATAATAAATAAAAATAATAAATAATATAATAATATATATATAATATATATATATATATATATATGCATGGAATAAATAAAGGCAGACAGTATAATATATGATACATGGTGTATATATGTATATGTCTGGTGTGTAAACCGTCACATTGAGATGAATATCTATGTTATATTTGCTTGTGTGGACGATGTTTATAACATGTGTAATGTGGGTGGGTTGGCCATTCTTTCGTCTGTTTCCTTGCGCTACCTCGCTAACGCGGGAGGCAGCGACAAAGCAAAATAAATAAAAATAGATAAATAAATAAATATATATATATATATATATATATATATATATATATATATATATATATATATATATGTATATATATATGTGTGTGTGTGTGCGCGTGTGTGTGTGTACACAGAATTCCCCCCCCCCCCCCAAAAAAAAAATGGAGTTCGTGGAAATCAAAATTGAAAGGGGTTCATGTGGCTCTCATAAATTTCAAGCAAAGATTGGCTGAAGTACGTGAGCTGGAGACGACCACGTCCCATCTGCTTCAGGTCTCCCTTCCTTCTTGCTGGTCCTCGTGCCTTGCGTCATGTGGACTCACCTCTCTGTCATCCTCTGTGTTTCACATTTTCGGTTTATTCTGCGTCTTTTATGGATTTTTTTTCTACCCACGAACTTTCTCGTGGTTTCTCCCCTCCTTTCTTCGCCTCACCTCTGGATCACTTGTTTTCGTTCTTCACAATACTTATTCGCATGTACCCAATTTTTGTTTTTTTTTTTTGTTTTTATTCCTTGTGGTCTTCCGCGTTTATCCTCTTATGGTATTTTCTGTTTTATCGTACATATGATACCACTCATTTCCACTTATATATTTTACCCCCAATCCGTAATCCTGAATTTTGCATTATCTGTTCAGACATAACTTATTCGCTGTGTAGTCTCATCATTTTTATTCCCACTGATGTACCCTGTATGAACCGGTTATATATATATATATATATATATATATATATATATATATATATATATATATATATATATATATATATATATATATTCTCCTTTTTTTTTACGTATCTTCAGCTTTTCAAAGTTCAGTTCTACTATACTGTTTTTTTCTCTATTATTCTTTCAGAATCCTTCCATTCCTAATGATTAACTGTGTATTTTTTTCCTTTTGTATTTATTTATGTATCTTACACATAAACATTTTTTTTGTCATGAGGAAGATGTGCAGCCATTCCTTTTTTTTTCTTTATTTCCTCTACATCACATCAGTACAATAATTCTGGGTCTCTTTTTCTCCTCACTCTTTTCCACCCTGGGAGGAACCTGTTCCTCTCCTTGTCTCGCTCTATCTCACTAACAGCTGTTATTATCCTCACTATTTTATTCCTTTTTATTCGATCCATTGACATGGTGTATATACAATGGCTGTCTTGGTGGTGGTGGTGGTGTTTTGTTTTGCTGCATGATTCTTTGTATCGTGGGTGTGTTGTTGTTGTTGTCCTCTCTCTCTCTCTCTCTCTCTCTCTCTCTCTCTCTCTCTCTCTCTCTCTCTCTCTCTCTCTCTCTCTCTCTCTCTCTATCCTTGGTTTATCAGAAGCCCTCCGCCCCTTCCTTGTACCTTCTCCCCCACACAAACCACCACGCCACACGTCGAACGCCCCCACCTGCATCCACACACCCCTAGCAATTCCATCCCCACTCCCCCACACCCTTTCCCTCTTTTCCCAACTCTCTTTCCCCATCCCCTTCCTTTACGTCCCCCACCTCCTTCCTTCACCCATAAGGAGGGCCACGATCCTCTAACCCCTCCTAAACCCCCATTACCTAGGCTTCAGTCTGTACCCTTTGCCCCCTGGCGAGTTGGGGGCCACTGCACCTGGCCAGCCACAAGGTGATCTCTGCCTACCTGTGGGGGGAGCAGGAGGAGGCAAGGGTTTCTTTAGTTCGTTCTTTACCTGCTCATCTGCATCTCGCATCCCTCTCCTCCTGCTCCTCCTCCCCCTCCTCCTCCTCTTCCACCTTTTTCTCAGTTCTTCGACGTCGTCAGCGTTGTTTCTTTGGAATAATTGGTTTGCCTGGCCTTTGTGTGCAATTGCCCATACGTAATTATCTACTTGTACCGTAAAGTGAAGCGAGTACTACACTCGTGTGCCTGTGTGTAGACGTGTGTGTGTGTGTGTGTGTGTGTGTGTGTGTTCCTGTGTTAGAATGCTTCATGGCGTCCACTGTCTCCAGATATTCCAGAGAGATTCCCTGTAGTAGTGAACTGGAAATAAGAAAACAGCTGTTAAACCACTCTCAGGCCATCAGAGGTCAAGAGGAGGTCATGACTGGGTACTTTATGAATTTCTTTCTTTGCCTCACTAGATGCTGCGACGTAGGCGAGGCGAACACAGGCACTCGACCAAGTGGACTCGAG
>NC_092236.1:15462017-15604517 GCF_036320965.1 Panulirus ornatus | reverse complement strand
AATGTCGACACCTACTTGCAGAATGTTGGGAATTGATTAGTTTAGTTTTCCTTCGAACCTCCAACGATCAGAGATGGTTAAGCATTCACCCACGACATAATGGCTCTTAAGCACGATATTGCGACGCTAAGATCTGATGGTATGGCAAGGGATTGTACCATCGTGTTCAAGGGGCGTACCGTCTTACTCAAGGGGCGTACCGTCGTGCTTAAGGATCGTACCTTCGTGCTTAAAGGGCTAAGACCCCAAAGAGCCCTGCCATCTACAATATACATGGTGAAAATATCTTGCAAAAGGCAAGCGTACCTTTAGACACAACGCCCAAAAGGCATTTGGTAGTGAGAAGAGAATAGATCAAAGACTTGAAATGCTTGTGGCCGAGTTAGCAACTCCTGCTTGTTTAGCAACTGCAGGTGGTTGAGAGTCCGTCTGGCTACAGTGAGAACTGTATGTCCGGCGCTAGAGGTCTCCACGGCAGCAGTGGCGTTGATCCGATTGTAAGGGAGCCTCTGGCCTGGAAGGAAAAGGGTGTTCAGTGGAGGTTGTGACCATCGACTTTTAAGAACCATTTGCAACATTACCATCACCGCCACCATCATCATCGTCCATCCTTTCATCATCATCATCATCATCATCATCATCATCATCGCCCTATCCATCATTAGCATCACTAATCAACATCATGATTTACACTGGTGTCATCACCACCACAGCCATCATTATATACCACCACCACCACTCTCCATCATCAGAATCCCTTCCCATCCTCCTCCTCCTCACCACCACCACCGTGTTGACTAGTCTCCCTAACATTCTCTTCATCATCGTTATAATTTGACAATTTTCCTCCGTTCCTGGCGATCGACCAAGTCAATTTACATTTATACAATGGCTTTTCCTTCATCGCCCACGACTGTAACGAAGGTAATCTTAGAGTCTCATGCACAGAGAGGCGGTCTCGGGGGGAGGGTCGTGGAAAAAACATGTAATTTACGGATAATCATGAAGTTCATTGTCTTTGCAACGTTGATATAGGTTTACATGCATCAGCTAAAGCTGGGACATGTATCTGCATTAATAGATGGTTGTTGCACACTTGTGTCGCCTGCAGTGCAGCATAGGTATTGGACGTGATAAAAAGAATAAGCGATCATATTGTCTGGAAAGTATAAAGGATATGACAGTTATCAGGGGGGGCCATTGATCACAGTGAACATTTGATGGCTACTTTGTCATCTTTCAGGAATTCCTGGTCTGCCTGACCCCACTGGGCAGCTTGATGAGTAATAGATATCTTGAATCTGTGCTCATACTTGGCCTAAGTTTATCTGAACAAGAAATAAGAATAGACTAAAAATCAACACAGTATACGTAACATAGTGTTGTGATTATGCACAGTAACTCACAAGGTAAAATATCAACTGTATATCATTCGTCTTGATCATATTCGCTGGAGGTAGGTGTATAACATCACAAGGACAATAAGATTTACCATTAGTCTGACCATAAAACATGAACACAGATGTTACTGAAATGCGTTTAGATGCATTATGCACACAGTATAAATTGCCACGTTGGTGATCATCATAACGAACACCGGTGTGATCGTTTTGTGCATCTTTTCCCAGTTAGATGTTTTGTACTTATAAAAATGCAGTCCTGTCTGTCTTCTGTATGTAGACATGCCTAGGAAGGTGCCAGATTTAAGACGATTGACCCACATACATAGGTGCCAGTAATTCATCCATATCCTAAGTAGGAAAGAAGTATATATTTGCGGAAAAATGTGCTGTTTTTGAATCGTAAGTTGTACGGGGTTTATGGGTTGTATGAAGAGGTGGAAAAAGATTATGAGATTAGTGGTTATACCACTTAACAATGCCATTCCACCTTTCTCTGAAGCTGCGAAACAAAGGTTTTGTTGTCGAAGCGTCATAGTCAGTGCAAGTCGGAGTTCAGAAAAGGTCATGAGCCTGCTGGTCAGATCCCCCCAGGCCTTCAGGAGCGAGTGATGAGAGCCCGGAGGGTTCGAATCCGCTGGTATTTAACAGATAAGGCAACAGGTTATGAGCCATATTAAAATCCAGACTAAACCTTTTTATATGTAAAATAAAAATCAGTGTAGGGTTACGAGTCTTGAACCGCTCAATTCTTTAGATGCTAGAAAAGAAATATACGAAGTTCCTTGACCGAAAAATTGAATCATTTTCACGTTACGAGACAAATTGAGTTACAATTAAACCTTCTCTTTAATCGCATGTGTCAAGCAAAATGCAAACAGTATTTATTTTATATTTTGGTCATATCCTTTTCCCTCCGACCTTCACCATATACTCATAACATACTAGTTAAAACAAAACACAAGCAGCAATATACCTTGACATATGTGTTGCAAAACATGCCTCTCTTCCATCGTTTCTAGTTATAGGATGTAGCAGATGTCCGGCCGTTCTTATTTTCTTTTTCATTATTTTACTAAAAGCTGTCGTCAGCCCCTCACTTTGTTTTGCCTCCTTTATTCCCGTACGCCTTCTATCTCTCTCTCTCTCTCTCTCTCTCTCTCTCTCTCTCTCTCTCTCTCTCTCTCTCTCTCTCTCTCTCTCTCTCTCTCTCTCCCTCCAAGTCACTCACACTTAACACAAACACGTATCACTGTCGTCAAAGCCCAGAGAGCAATCAGGCTTTTTTCCCCCCGTGCCTGACATCTCCCTTATACATTTCACCCACACACACACACACAATCTACATGCAAATGTCTCCTCCCTCATGTTGTCTAACTCAAATTTCTTCCTCCCCGCCGCCACCACCACCACAGACCCCGCGGACGGAAGGAGTGGACACACACACAAGTGACTGGGTGTCCTGCAAGAAATGCTTCGTCTTTATGAGGGATAGGAAGGAAATGCTGGTTTATGGCCTAATACGGTGTTGTTGTTGTTGTCTCGGGTTTTGTTCAGGTCTCATCCCTGGTCTTGACGAGAGATGTATCCTGTAAAGCAGCTGAGATTGAGGCTTTGGGCCAGCTGTTGTTACATCCCTCAACTCTCTCTCTCTCTCTCTCTCTCTCTCTCTCTCTATATATATATATATATATATATATATATATATATATATTAGAAAGGGTAGTGATTGGTGGGATGAAGAAGTAAGATTGTTAGTGAGAGAGAAGAAAGAGGCATTTGGATGATTTTTGCAGGGAAATAGTGCAAATGGCTGGGAGATGTATAAAAGAAAGAGGCAAGAGGTCAAGAGAAAGGTGCAAGAGGTGAAAAGGGGAGCAAATGAGAGTTGGGGTGAGAGAGTATCATTAAATTTTAGGGAAAATAAAAAGACGTTTTGGAAGGAGGTAAATAAAGTGCGTAAGACAAGAAAACAAATGGGAACATCGGTGAAGGGGGCAAATGGGGAGGTAATAACAAGCAGTGGTGGAGGGAGATGGAGTGAGTATTTTGAAGGTTTGTTGAATGTGTGTGATGATAGAGTGGCAGATATAGGGTGTTTTGGTCGAGGTGGTCTGCGAAGTGAGAGGGTCAGGGAGAATGATTCGGTAAATAGAGAAGAGGTAGTGAAAGCGTTGCGGATGATTCGGTAAATAGAGAAGAGGTAGTGAAAGCGTTGCGGAAGGTGAAAGCCGGCAAGTCGCCGGGTTTGGATGGTATTGCAGTCGAATTTATTAAAAAAGGGGATGACTGTGTTGTTGACTGTTTAGTGAGGATATTCAATGTATATATGGCTCAGGTTGAAGTGCCTGAGGATTGGCGGAATGCATGTATAGTGCCATTGTACAAAGGCAAAGGGGATAAAGGTGAGTGTTCAAATTACAGAGGTATAAGTTTGTTGTGTATTCCTTGGAAATTATATGCGAGTTTATTGATCGAGAGGTTCGAGGGATGTACAGAGCACCAGATTGGGGAGGAGCAGTGTGGTTTCAGAAGTGGTAGAGGGTGTGTGGATCAGGTGTTTACATTGAAGAATGTATGTGTGAAAAAATTAGAAAAGCAGATAGATTTGTATGTGGCATTTATGGATCTGAAGAAGGCATATGATAGAGTTGATAGAGACGCTCTGTGGAAGGTATTAAGATTGTATGGTGTAGGAGTTAAATTGCTAGAAGCAGTGAAAAGTTTTTATCGAGGATGTAAGGCATGTGTACGAGTAGGAAGAGAGGAAAGCGAGTGGTTCCCAGTGAATGTCGGTTTGCGGCAGGGGTGTGTGATGTCACCATGGTTGTTTAATTTGTTTATGGATGGGGTTGTTAGGGAGGTGAATGCAAGAGTTTTGGAGAGGGGCAAGTATGCAGTCTGTTGTGGATGAGAGGGCTTGAGAAGTGAGTTAGTTGTTGTTCGCTGATGATACAGCGCAGGTGGCTGATTCGGGTGAGAAACTGCAGAAGTTGGTGACTGAGTTTGGTAAGGTGTGTGAAAGAAGAAAGCTGAGAGTAGATGTGAATAAGATCAAGGTTATTAGGTACAGTAGGGAGGTAAGTTTGAATGGAGAAAATCTGGAGGAAGTGAAGTGTTTTAGATATCTGGGAGTGGATTTGGCAGCGGATGGAACCATGGAAGCGGAAGTGAGTCACAGGGTGGGGGAGGGGGCAAAGGTTCTGGGAGCGATGAAGAATGTGTAGAAGGCGAGAACGTTATCTCGGGGAGCAAAAATGGGTATGTTTGAAGGAATAGTGGTTCCAACAATATTATATGGTTTTGAGGTATGGGCGATAGATAGGGTTGTGCGGAGGAGGGTGTATGTGTTGGAAATGAGATGTTTGAGGACAATATGTGGTGTGAGGTGGTTGGATCGAGTAAGTAATGAAAGGGTAAGATAGATGTGTGGTAATAAAAAGAGTGTGGTTGAGAGAGCAGAAGAGGGTGTTTTGAAATGGTTTGGGCACATGGAGAGAATGAGTGAGGAAAGATTGACAAAGAGGATACCTGTGTCAGAAGTGGAGGGAACGAGACGTGGGAGACCAAATTAGAGGTGGAAGGATGGGGTGAAAAAGATTTTGAGCGATCGGGGCTTGAACATACAGGAGGGTGAAAGGCGTGTAAGGAATAGAGTGAATTGGAACGATGTGGTATATCGGGGTCGACGTGCTGTCAGTGGATTGAACAAGGGCATGTGAAGCGTCTGGGGTAAATCATGGAAAGTTTTGTGGGGGCCTGAATGTGGAAAGGGAGATGTGGTTTCGGTGCATTACACATGACAGCTAGAGACTGAGTGTGAACGAATGTGGTCTTTGTTGTCGTTTCCTGGCGCTACCTCGCGCGCACGCGGGGGTTGGGGTTCATTTTGTGTGTGGCGGGGTGGCGGCAGTAATGGATGAAGGCAGCATGTATAAATAGGTACATGTGTATATATGTATATGTCTGTGTATGTATATGTATGTATACGTTGAAATGTATATATGTATATGTGCGTGTGTAGTCGTTTATGTATAAACATGTGTATGTGGGTGGGTTGGGCCATTCTTTCGTCTGTTTCCTTGCGCTACCTCGCTAACGCTGGAGACAGCGTCAAAGTATAATGAATAAATAGAATATATATATATATATATATATATATATATATATATATAGAGAGAGAGAGAGAGAGAGAGAGAGAGAGAGAGAGAGAGAGAGAGAGAGAGAGAGAGGACAGACAGACAGACAGACAAGCTGACAGACAGACAAAGACGGTACTTAGCTGCGTACCTACGAGTAAGGGATTCTGCCATGAAGCAGGCCTAAGTAGAGAGATAGGAATCTATATTTCCCTACTCTGTCTACGGCAGATGGGAAACACACAATTACAGTCTTTTGAAATTGCTTCAATATACATATTCTGCCATCTCGTAATTGGAGCGATCCCTGCCGTGGGTTGCAGGGGAGGAGGGTGCAATGGAGAGGGGAGATCTGTCAGTGGGAGGGAAAGAGAGAGGTGGACACGTGCCCTTCATGTAGAGGAGGTGAACTTAAAGTATATGAATGGGCGGGAACGGTTGAAGCTTGAGGCCAGCCCGGAGGAAAGATCTCTCTCTCTCTCTCTCTCTCTCTCTCTCTCTCTCTCTCTCTCTCTCTCTCTCTCTCTCTCTCTCTCTCTCTCTCTATCGTGCCAAGTCCTGCCCTGATTACCATTCTAGTTCTTCCATTGAAGAACACCACACGCAACTAAGTCAAAATGAACTTGATGGTACACTGGTCGTTTGAGAGCTTAGTATGGGAGGAAATGGGAGATTCGAAACTATACTTTCTCAAGGAAAAGAAGTGGTCGTGTAGACCACTCACGTGGGATATAGGCTTGGAAGTTTATTGTGAAAGCTATCCTGTATAGCCGACAGCAAAGGACTGGAGGTGCTTTCTTCCTTCACGCCCTGTGCTATATTCCTCCAAGGATGATCGTGTCCTGGGTCGACCAATATATCCAAATGTACACCAAGGAACGCTTCGGAAAGTAGGCAGGGAAGCCTCTCCTCATTATGAACCCAAAATTGGATGGTATAATTGATTCCAATAACATTATTCGTGATGCATTGGTAATTGATTATATTATATAGTGATATTCGTCCACTGTCGTGGCTCATTACCACACTACAGACTCTCATAACTGAACACACAGAGGGAGGGAAGGTCATAGAGTCTTGGCACACGACACTCGACTGGAAGGCACTGGAGCTTACGAACGGCCACACGTAGTTTGACTCAAGGACATGTATTCTTCCGATACCTCCTCACAACCTTCTCACAGACGTTTTGAGTCTCGCTGAGAACCCTGCGACACATTACCACATGCAACAACTCTAAAGCAGACCATTAATGTCGATCTCTTTCTGTTGCGATATCCTGTATGCATTTGACAAATAACTTTGGCATTTTGCAAGAAGAAGCTGGAATAATGTAGAAGAAATTGTAGATTAGAAGGAGAGCAATAGCGCGTCCAAACGGACGTGGCTTTAGTATTTGGAGACACGGATATTTTGTCAGGGAAGAAGAGGAATAGAGTTAAGATATCCAGTTGGTAAGAATGATCATCCCTAAGAGGAAGAGTGAGATTCAGATAAGGAGGATCTGTAGAGGTTAAGAGCCGTAGAGTACCGTGGTTTATGCCGTATCCTGCACACCACTTGCAGTCCATGAAGCAAGCGAGTTAGGCAAATGAGTAAGACGGACCCCTCGTCTCGCTACTCTTGCCCTTGGGTCGGTGAGTAACCATGTCTGCAGAGGAAGACGGCAAAGTAGATCCGTTACTTTGAGACCAACGAATTCATGAACACATAAGAACGAGCATTGGCGTTCAAGTTTTGGGCCCGTGCGAGAAGCGAGCTTAGATCTGGAGCACTGGAGGCGTTGACCTGCTTCCCACATAGGTTAACCCTGGCAACAGCGCCAGACAGACGTCGTGCGCACTTCGCTGTGACCTGACGACCCGACCTGATCTGGACGAACACCACGATCTTAAAAGGCCAACGCCTGCTAACGCTTGAAATGCAAGGGAGTGGAGGGCGCCATCTAATAAGGCGACTTTTTTTTTCTTTTTTTATCGTAAAATGGAGACATTAATTGTAGCGTAGTCTAGGTCACTGTGGTGACCAAGACCCCAACCACTGGAGAGTTTATTTGACCGACCAGCAACGGGTAAGGGTGACCCGTGAACTCTCTCTCTCTCTCTCTCTCTCTCTCTCTCTCTCTCTCTCTCTCTCTCTCTCTCTCTCTCTCTCTCTCTCTCTCTCTCTGAATCCTGCCCATGGTGTCGCAAGAGATATGAACATCGTAGGCACCGGCCTCCAACACCTCCATCCCGTGTGATGCCTCCTCGCCTTATGGCGTCACAGAGATTGGTCGACATGAAGCCTAAGACTTAAAAACGTAGCTTGAGGGGGAGGGGGAGCACTGTCGAAGATGATGACTCCCGCTCCAAAAGCAGCCTGGCATTTGGAAGTACGCCGTCAGAAATCCGGAGGTGCACCTCAGTTCAGTATTCTTAGACAAGCGAAGGAAGGGAGAGCAAAATGAAGCTGACAGCATTCAGGGCCGCACGTCTCCTCACCCAATGGGCACAACAACTTTTGCTCAGCGCAAAGACTTTATCAAACTTTGTTTCCCGCCTGAAGTAGAGCCGACCATGAAGATTTTCAATGGAATGACGCAACGCCAGACGCAACCCCTCTGGCCCTACCTGGACGGGCGTTGGGAATACTTCCCCAAAGTTAAGACTCGTCGTCCTAATATAAGATGACCATTTCTACCACTGCACGTATAGCAATGGATCATTTGTCTCTAAATGTAAGTGTCACCCACATAACATACCACTCTCCTACGACGGCCAAAATAACCAATTCCAAGTGCTTGACATATAAGTGAATTAGACATGCAAACTTTCACAAGCGAATGTGGTATGTATCTCTCTCTCTCCACACTGTCACTTACCATCATATTCACCAGGCAGAGGAACACCGCCAGACACATCTTCACTCCGTCCCTCAATCAGCCTCAATTCACTTCGCTCCAGCCCGACATCATCTTCACTAAACATCGATAAAGCTGAATTCCCTTCACCCTCAACAAACGCATATTCACTCCGCCATCATTTCCCCGTTCCATGAGTCAGGATAAATTTCAGATTTTCATGTCTGTCACCTGAAGTAGGGAGACAAGACACGAAGGTCTGTATCTAGAGGAAATATTCTATATAAGTCAGTGGCAATCATTACCGGTGGTTGGCTGATATATACATCACGGAATATCGACATGGTGGGGGGAGGGGACCTCTCGTAACATCTAGCCTTTTGTGTTTTTCAGGGTTTTTCTCTTTTGGTGAAGGTGATCTTGGGTGTATTATTTTCAGTAGCATTATGGCCTTCACTATGTAAAACCAATTTCCATCGTTCATCTGGTCGGCAACCAAACCCCGGCCAGGGTTCAGGGGGAAGTCGCCTCTCCGTCACAACGTTGGAGAGCCCAACGTCCCTCGTCTCTCAGGGGCGTCAAGCCGGATAGGTTCCTGGAAGAATCAATGCATCAATTTACCTGCGTCGAGACCCAGGCAGCCGCCCCCCGGCTCGTTAGTCTGCTGGAGGTCAGGGTGGTGGTTTCCAGGCCTTGTCCGTCCACGTCCGTGGCATGCTTCCTTGGGGAGGGAGGGGGTGGGGGGGGGGACGTCGTGAGACAGCATAGCACGGTCCGTGACGTGCGTTCTTTCGTCGGTGTCGTCCGTGGCACGTCGTGGTGTCACTGGACGTGCGTTGCTTATACTTCTTTAAGGGTTGCGTATCTTCCCTGGTGTCTTAAGCTGCCGTCTGTGACGCGCCTTTGTTTATTTCCCGTTCAGTCTCCTGTTTCGTATGTTCGTTCGTGTGATGTGTTCGTAATCATTATATATATATATATATATATATATATATATATATATATATATATATGTATAATGTGCGCGTGTGTGTGTGTGTTTCTTATCACTGTTACAAGTTAATTTATCCCATTAACACACTGTACAGTGACACTAGCAAGCTACGACACCACAAACTTTCTCCTACACCAGTGGAATACATAACCACCACCCCATAAGTCTGTGTTCACCGTGTTGGCAGTGGGGGTCTCGAACCCGCGACCCGAGTTTATAAGAACCCACGGGCATATAGGCGAACCAAGCGAAGGGAAAGCGGATCCTACCAGTAAAAAAAAAAAGGTGGGGGAGGGATGGGGGGGAGGAGGCGATGGCTGACATGTTACTTTAAGAACGTGATGTCGAGCCTGGAAAGTGACACATTGCTAACGAAAGTAAATAGCAAAGCTCGTCTTCATTTGCTTCCACTTGACGTTGAAAACCTTCAAAGGAATTAGATTCTTTACTTACAGTAAGCAATTCAGGGTTTATTCATAGTTTTTAGATTCTTTATTCATTTTCAGTAAGCAATTCAGGTTTTGTCCATAGTTCTTAGTCTTTTGCTTCAGTTGAGATGAAATGGAGGAAAAGGCAAAGACAGACAGAGAGAAAAGGGAAACCATCTTGGTCCAAACTGTGCCTTACTACCGACTGAGAGTTTATTTAATCTGCTGTTGGTCCCCGGGTGCTAGATCTGCTTTAAAGTGCCGTTGGTAGGAAACAAACCAGATCGAAAGTCTATGAGCAAACAGGGAAAGAGAGAGAGAGAGATAGAAAATGAGACATGAGTGAATGAGGGAAAGAGAAGAAAAACAGGCGAGAGTTGACAGATGGGCAAGGAAACAGATGCAAGAAAAAGAGACATTAAAAAAACGGACAGCAGTGAAAGTAGAAAAGAAATTAAAAGCAAACAAATAGAAAAAACAGACAAAAGACGAACAACAAACAGCTGACGAAAGCACACACCAAACTGAAAGTAGACAATAGATGATTTGTATACACGACAAGAATAGGAATTAATCTAAAAGCAGAAAACAGAAAAATCAGACAACGGAAGAAGAAAAAGACAAAAAGCAGTCAAAAGGTAAAAAAAAGAAACAGACAGACCGCCAAACACAGAGGGACGTGCCATGGAAACACAAATCCACTCCAGCACAACTTTTGTTTATCTTGTGTCGAGCATACCCGTCGACCAGTACACATCCCGAGAAGTCCGACGCCCCCCATCCCGTTCGACGTCCTCTCCCACTTCGACCGAGGGCCCCCCCCCCCCCCCCCTCCATCCCGTTCGACGTCTTCTCCCAGCTCAGCCGACGCCCCCCATCCCGCTCGACGTCTTCTCTCAGTTCGACCGACGCCCCCCATCCCGTTCGACGTCTTCTACCAGTTCAACCGACGCCCCCTTCTGCTCGACGTCTTTTCCCAGTTCAACCGACGCCCCTCCATTCCGCCCGACGTCTTCTGCCGCTTCGACCGAGGCCACACATCCCGCTCGACGTCCTCTCCCAGTTCGACCTGCGCCCCCAACCGTTTGACGTCCTCTTCTCTTCCGACGCTTCTTCCAGCATCGCGAACGTCCTACGTCGGCTTGCCGTTCAACCGACATCTTGAGGAGCTTAGTCACGCTCTCGACATAGCTTCGTTCTTACCTACGTTTGTAGGGGTGAGCATTCTCTCTCTCTCTCTCTCTCTCTCTCTCTCTCTCTCTCTCTCTCTCTCTCTCTCTCTCACTTTCCTCCCTCTCAGAAAAGAGAATAATGGAAAATTCAAATATCAGACAGATTTTTTTTTTGTTCCGTAGAAAGGCGTATGTGAATCATATATCCTCCCGGGGAAGAAAAATTAAATTATCACTTACTGTGACAGAAAGAGAAAATCCGCACATCATTATGCTCACAAAGGTACAAACGGGGAGAAAAAAGAAAACGAGAATGGCTATTAGCAAGTGGTATGAAAAATACGTAAATCCATCGCGTCACTCACAAAGTGATTACCGGTCGATTTGGCAAATGCTGTCATCACCTAATTTGCAACTATCAGACTATGTATGAAGCACTATTGCAGGTCTTGCATGATGCTAATGTATGACAGACAGACTATTGCTAATGCTATCAGTGATTATATTAATGTTACCGCTGTTGGTATTAATAATAAGCACTTATTACAAACGTTGATGTTATCAGCAGGAGTCATTGCTAATGCTATCAGTCAACGATAACCATGTTATCTTAATGGTATTGACAATCGTGATATGTAGTTTTTACTAATGCTGCTAATGATATACGCGTTATCACATATGCTCATAATAAATGACACGTTATCAGTAATGCTCGTAATGATAGACGGGTTATCACTAATGTTGTTAAGGGTAGACGAGTTTATCACTAATGCTATTAATTATAGACAGGTTATTATAATCTTATCGAAGGTAGGTAAAGATATAATTCTTTCCATTTTTAATCCAGGGTTATATATACGACGGAACAATTTAAATTCAAGCCCATTCTTCTACACAATTTGTTTTCTGTTTTCCAGGACGGCTGCCGTGTCCAATTAAAAGAATATAAAAAAACAGTTAAAAATGTGCGTGCCTGCTGACCTGCGCCCGCTCTGCCTCCAATTAAAACATTTATTGGACGGCCATCACTCGTGCAACAACATACGTATGATACTACCGAATGTAGGGAGAGAGAGAGAGAGAGAGAGAGAGAGAGAGAGAGAGAGAGAGAGAGAGAGAGATGAAAAGTCAAGCTTAGGGTGGAAGGGAAGGATAAAGGACCAGAGACGAAGGAAGAGAGGGACAGAATAAGAGACAGAGGCTGGAAAGCTGGGAGTAGGGAAGGGAGAGGAGAGGGAAGAAAGAAAGGATGGAGGATAGGAAAGGGTGATGGGGGGAAGATGAGCACAAGAGAAAAGTAGAATGGCAGGAAGAGAGAGAGGGGGGGGTTGTAAGAGAGATAAGAGATTCAAGTTGACAAAAAGACAGACAGAGAAACAGTCTGATAGACAGAGAGACAGACAGGAAAAGAGGGAGAGAGAAAGAAAGAAGATGGGGAGAGTATATAGAGTACGTGGGATATACCGGTAATACAAGACTTATTGGCCGAGAACGAAGTTACCTGTCCAGGAAATTAAGAATTTCTTCTCGTCTCCACCGTAACAACACTTTAACCATTACAGACGTACCCTGTGGTTTCGTCTTGAAGTAGTCTACTACTTCATCAGCTACGAAACTGGTAGGCTACTGGAGTTCGGTGTTCAGTGACCCTAGTCTTGAAGTAGTCTACTTCATCAGCTACGTAACTGGCAGGCTACTGGAATTCGGTGTTCAGTGACCCTCGCCTCGAAGTCGTCTACTTCATCAGCTACGTAACTGGTATGCTACTGGAGTTCGGTGTTCAGTGACCCTGGCCACAGAAAGACATTTTTCTACATCATTATGAAAACTTTTTTTTCCCCCGAAGCTTAAGGCCATTATTTCTGGATACCGGATCCTAGAGTACTTGTAAGAGTGTCCTTTTTTTTTTTCTCCGTCTCTTTTTGCTATCAAGTTTCCTGAGTATTTTTAAGACTCTATTAACTCCAGAGGAAACCATCGCTTCTGGGAAGGGTATTCCTGCATTCTCTTTAACTTTTTTCCTCCTATAGTTTGTGTCGTATTCCTGGTATTTGCCTTGTTACTTATTCTAAGCTATCTGAATCCCATATCGTTCTCTCAGATTTGAAGAAGAGTCGTGTCCCAGATGTGATTTACATGTATGAGTTACAAGGGGCTCAGTAAAGGTTTCTGATGCTTTGAAATTGGACGTCTACTGCAGAGTTTCGACACATGTACTTTCTGAGCGAGAACTATACTTTGAAGATATTTTATGCATCTTTAACGACAGTAACAGCCTCTTAAAGAAGAGAAGAAGGATGATAGTAAAGTAAGATTCAGACAAACAGAGAGACAGACAGAAGGGCATACAGACAGACAGAAAGGGAGAGAGACAAAGATTGGGTACGGGACAAAGAAAGTTAGAAAGTAGGAGCGAAAAAAAGGAAAGAACGATTCCTTTTTTTTTCATCCACTACGTTCAAGCTGCAACACTTCGTTGTAAGAATACAACAGAAAACAAAATGAGCTCTACACTTATCGTCTGTCCTTATTAACGCTCCAACTGTGATTGACAACAAGACAAAAAGCGTGACCTACATTTATAGGTAGAAACATCAATTTGATAACATAGTATTAGATTCTGCTGTCTTGAGTTAAGGAGCTTAACCACAGGATGATGGCTGACAGAATCGATTCACACTGGTTTGAACAAGTTTCGGATCATGTAATGACAGATGTGTCAGACTCCGAGGAAGGAACGTCGTTGGTGTCAAATCCGCTCTCTCATTAGAATGTGTTAAGGGGGTATCGCTCTTAAGCAGCTGTTAGCCGATACTTGAATTATTACCTGCGGGTCGACGAACAGAAGACACTCGGAGGTGCAGGACAAGACGGGTGAGCTGGAAAATCCACACGTCACTGGTACATATGAAATACCAATCATTATATTCTTCTGCTGTCGCTTAATGGGACAAACGGAAAAACAAATCAATATATTTTTTCTTTCTGTTGTCGCTTAATGGTTCAAATAGAAGACCTGATCATAGCCTTCTTCTGTTGTCGTTTAATGATACAAACAGAAGACTTTATAAATACCATCTTCTGTTTTCGTTTAATGGGACAAACAGAAGACATAATCAATATCCTCTATTAATGCCTCATGGTACGAACAGAAGACCTAATCAAAATTTTTTTCAGTTGCCGTTCAATGGGACAAACAGAAGAGCTTATCAATATCTTTTGTTGTCGTTTACCTGTACCAAAAGAAGATTCAGTCTGTATTTTCTTCTTGTGTCATTTCAGCAATACCACACGTACGAATTTCCTGAGAGGGATACGTCAGCTTTTGAAAAGGAAAGATGTACTGTCTTTCCTCATTCCATTTTTGCGGTCATTAGAGGTTGACCTAAAGTCTAATGATTGTGTATTCTACTCAGAAGGAAAAATGGATTGACAGACGCAATAGTTTAGCTAGCTAGATTTCCACGTTTACTTTAACTTCCTCAAAGAATAGATCATCCATTAATATAAATTTGGTGTTATTATTCATGGTGGTAGACGTGATTATTTGTGGTGGTAGACATGCAGTATGCAGGACGCTGGGTCATGCTTCCTTCTTCCCCAGATGGTCATCTGGCTCAGCTAGCGTAAGGCATTATACCGTGAGAGGATGCTGAAGATCATGTCTTGCGTGCTCCCCGCTCCTTATGTGTCCTTGTTTACGTTTCTCGTGCACCCCGATCCTAATATGTCCTCGGTTATATCCTGGTTATACCTCTCCTCATATGTCCCCCAGGTCTATTCTTGCTGCGCCTCTTGGCTAATATGTCCACGATTATGTTGACAATTGGCACTTAACGTCCCCGGAGCCTTTGTCCTCAGCGAGAGAGGAGATGGACGAGTAAACATACTGAATCAGGTTCTCGGTATTTCGCTGCACATGCTACCCGCTCGAGTTACCTCATAAAAATGAGATCTACGAATTGTAGCTTCAGTTGTCTTGCTCTGCATCCATCACTCTCGTTCCTTAAGAAGAGAACGTATATATATATATATATATATATATATATATATATATATATATATATATATATATATATATATATATATATATATTACCCGCTGGACCTTTCTTGGAAGTTTACATCGTGACAGTATCATTCGTCAGATTATAACCATATCTTGTCTTGAGGAAATGATACGTATAACCTTCCATCAACCAACTGCTTTTTCTGTCGCGACCTGGATCTTCCTTTTTCTTACCTTTCGTGAGCTGTACCAAAGCTTCAGACGACGAGAAAGCGCCCCCAGCCAACGCAGAAAAGAGGACGGATTTCTTCTTTGTTGCTTTCACTCACTCGGGAGATATGAATAGACGGTGATAAGAAACCCCGAAGAACCATTTAAGTTGAAGGATATGTCGTCGAGTTTATTCACTCCAGTTATATCGTAGTTTCTGATCAGAAAAGAATAGCTCAAGAACTTATCCCGTGTTAATGATCTGTTGTGTCTGTGTCGTGTCTGACTATATTGGTCATGTTTAAAGGGAAGATGAACACAAACACCCAAAACGCTTGGGATGCAGAACCCATAAACCCTAATGCTGTTTCGAGGGTAACTGGTGTCCAGTGATTCACTGGTTGTGTTCTTGTCAGATCTGCAGCTCAGTGAAGGTCCTCTGTTGATGCATCTATGTACTGGCTTTAGCATCGATGTGTGGGAGCCTGGGTTAGCATTACCCAGCTTGGCGTGCGAGAGAAACACTATATATGTCACTCCAAATCCCGTAGTAGTTTTGTAGTTTAAGGGGGGGAAAAGTTTGATGGTGGAGGATTACTACATAAATGTTTTAAACATATTAGTATGTTACAGGGGATTTTATACTCTTTAAGAGTCGAGTGGATTAAATTTAATCCGTGAAGACTGCTTGTTTTTGTAGATTTAAGTGACCTAATAATATTTAGTGTACTTGACTATAACAGTTTATAATCCTAGATGATAGATATCTCCCACATAATATATATATATATATATATATATATATATATATATATATATATATATATATATATATATATATATATATATATATATATTATATATATATATATATATATATATATATATATATATATTTTTTTTTTTTTTTTTTGGCCGCTGTCTCCCGCGTTTGCGAGGCAGCGCAAGGAAACAGACGAAAGAAATGACCCAACCCACCCCCATACACATGTATATACATACGTCCACACACGCAAATATACATAACTACACAGCTTTCCATGGTTTACCCCAGACGCTTCACATGCCCTGATTCAATCCACTGACAGCACGTCAACCCCGGTATACCACATCGATCCAATTCACTCTATTCCTTGCCCTGCTTTCACCCCCCTGCATGTTCAGGCCTCGATCACACAAAATCTTTTTCACTCCATCTTTCCACCTCCAATTTGGTCTCCCACTTCTCCTCGTTCCCTCCACCTCCGACACATATATCCTCTTGGTCAATCTTTCCTCACTCATTCTCTCCATGTGCCCAAACCATTTCAAAACACCCTCTTCTGCTCTCTCAACCACGCTCTTTTTATTTCCACACATCTCTTTTACCCTTACGTTACTTACTCGATCAAACCACCTCACACCACACATTGTCCTCAAACATCTCATTTCTAGCACATCCATCCTCCTGCGCACAACTCTATCCATAGCCCACGCCTCGCAACCATACAACATTGTTGGAACCACTATTCCTTCAAACATACCCATTTTTGCTTTCCGAGATAGTGTTCTCGACTTCCACGCATTCTTCAAGGCTCCCAGAATTTTCGCCCCCTCCCCCACCCTATGATCCACTTCCGCTTCCATGGTTCCATCCGCTGCCAGATCCACTCCCAGATATCTAAAACACTTTACTTCCTCCAGTTTTTCTCCATTCAAACTTACTTCGCAATTGACTTGACCCTCAACCTTACTGTACCTAATACCCTTGCTCTTATTCACATTTACTCTTAACTTTCTTCTTTCACACTCTTTACCAAACTCAGTCACCAGCTTCTGCAGTTTCTCACATGAATCAGCCACCAGCGCTGTATCATCAGCGAACAACAACTGACTCACTTCCCAAGCTCTCTCATCCCCAACAGACTTCATACTTGCCCCTCTTTCCAAAACTCTTGCATTCACCTCCCTAACAACCCCATCCATAAACAAATTAAACAACCATGGAGACATCACACACCCCTGCCGCAAACCTACATTCACTGAGAACCAATCACTTTCCTCTCTTCCTACACGTACACATGCCTTACATCCTCGATAAAAACTTTTCACTGCTTCTAACAACTTGCCTCCCACACCATATATTCTTAATACCTTCCACAGAGCATCTCTATCAACTCTATCATATGCCTTCTCCAGATCCATAAATGCTACATACAAATCCATTTGCTTTTCTAAGTATTTCTCACATACATTCTTCAAAGCAAACACCTTATATATATATATATATATATATATATATATATATATATATATATATATATATATTGCATAAATGTGTCGTAACAATGATCGATGAAGTGAAACCCATATTGTAACTCTCAGAATTATTCTTTTATTTCTCCAGTGTGGTGTTTATATATATGTATATATAAAGTTTGTTAAAGTGTAAGTGAAAGTGATAATTGAGAGGGCATTGGCATCCACAACGGATGTGACTGGAAAGGAGCAATGCTCAGTAAATGCCTCAGTAAAAGGCAAAGGGTGTGTAGACCATGAGCTTGTTTTGGAGAATATGTTTGAAAAAATCCTGAGGGAAAAATGTGAGATTTGTATGCGGCGTTTATGGATCTTGAGAAAGCGTATAATAAGGTTGACAGAGCTCTGATGGAAGGTGCTATGAACCTACGGGATAAGTGGAGGGTTACATAGAACAGTCATAATTTTTTTTTCTTCAAGAAAGTAAGGCATGTGTGCGAATCGAATAGGAAGGGAGGAGAATGAGTGGTTCGCTATTAATGGATCTGCGTATGATGCAATATGGATGTTTAATTTGTTCATGGACTGGGTGGTTGGGAGGTTAAGTTGGAGGATCTTGGAGAGAGGAGTGCACTTATATGCTTGGGAAGTGGGGCCGGGGGGGGGGGGGGGGGGGGGGGGGGGCATTGGAGTTGAATCAGATGTTTGCATATGACGCTGTTCTGGTGGCAGAATCCGGATAGAAACCAGAGAAGCTAATGAGAGAGGCTAGGAGAATGTGTAAATGGAGTGAGTCGAGCGTAAATACGAACAAACTTTAGGTAGTGAGGTGCAGCAGAGAGAGAGAGAGAGAGAGAGAGAGAGAGAGAGAGAGAGAGAGAGAGAGAGAGAGAGAGAGAGAGGAAAATCTGGGTCACGTTACACACAGGCAGGTCAGTTAAAGAAGATTGAGTCATAGTCGTGGTTCTGTCAGTTTGTTTCCACTTTCATGTTTCAACTAGGCATCTACTTCAGGTTTTTCTTCAGCTGTGAACTCTGGGTATCGGTGATTCATTTCTTGTGGAAGTGTATTACTTTGTCATCTCAGTGTTTCATTTTATGTGTCTAAAATACCACTTTGATATTTGCGATATTGTTATAGTTAGTCGGTGTTATTCATTTGTTTTATTATTTTCGTCGCCTTTGGCACATGTTTAGTAATATTGACATTCAGTCAGTAATTCGTTTAATGCCTTTTTGTTTGATATCATTAAGCTCATGATTGTCTTATGTCACGCTAAAAAAAAAAAAGTTTATGGCTTATTATTTTGGTTGTATTGGTGATTGTACATTCAAGTGCGCAGTTTGTCTCATTCAAATGTACACTACAAGACACGTAACGTAAGTAGATTGCACTTATGTTTAGAATAATCTGGACGAATATTCTTCCCCTTTTTCGATGGGGTACTTGTTAAATGTACGGTACAACTCATTGTAAGTAGATTGCACTTATGTTGAGAATAATCTGGACGAATATTCTTCCCCTTTTTTCGACGGGGTACTTGTTCATTAACTTGTGAAGTGAGAGCAGCGTGAGGACCAGAGAGTACATAAGACTGATGATTCTGTACAGTGTGAGCCACAGGTGATAACCATGTGCGAATATTAGGGATCAGCAGTTATCGTTGAGAGAAGAACCGTGATACGTGTGGCCAAAGATCAGCTGAGGTGATTGAAACTTGTGATCAATCCAAGTTTTTTTTTGTTTTTGAAGGGGTGTGGTGCAAGAACAGGAGCAAAGCCCGCAGGAATGAACGGTGTAAACCAGGACTAGACACACCATCGGTTTAGGATATTTTTTTTCTTTATTTTTTTACGCAGGCGTCCACTAATATAGACCGAGCCAGAATCCTGTGAAGATATGGCCCTGACTTGATCAGGAAAGTCATGTCATCCAGCCTCAAAAAAAGGATTTAGTCCCTTCCACTCCCGTGTTCGAAACCCTTATAGGACGCAGATCTAGCCTATAAAAGATGTGACTTGTCATCCTTAAAGGAGTTCTTGGACCAGTCGTTTGTGTCGAACACCTTGAACATTCGTCACTATTTATCACGGCACCGATATTCGTTCCCATCTTCGGGAGCACCTCATCAGACAAAACTGTTCCGTGTATGACATATACATCCAAGGCTCCCCTCTTTTGCCATTGCTTACAGTGTTAAAGGAAGATGGACGTGTTTAGTTAAGGTCCTAAGATGCCCAACTCGCATCTGTATTTAAGTCCCGATAAGGAATTGATTGATGTGAAACGTATGTCAGAACCTCATTACTTATAGATTTCGGCCTTTGACAGTGAGGTAATATCTGTGTAAGGTAAAGCCGGTCGGGTGACCACATTTTCATCTTTCAGTGGTTTGGAATTCCGAACAGAGCTTCATTTAGCATCGACAGTTCGATGTTTTGAGTACGTCAAGCCTTGTCCTGATACATTGCTGTGTGTTGTGGAATGACGCCTAAATTGGGCACTAATAGGTATCCCCTTCAAACAACTGGCAGAGCCATGGGCTACATTTGCTGGATCATTCAGTGGAAACGGTTTTCTGATTCGAGTGAAGCCATCGATAAACCCAACGTCTGCTAAGCCGTGAATCAGTGTGTGAGACCAAGTAAAGCAATCTGTGAAACAGTGTTTGAGCGCCAGTGAATGAGTCTTGAAAAAAGATGTATCTCCGAACATTAGTAGATTGATGTTCGAAACAGTGCATGAGTTTCGATGATTCATTCATAAAACTTCCCGATTCCCATTGAAAGAGCGAATGAAGGATCATCTGGGCCATGTGACGCAGTGGATGAAAGAGCGTTTTGTTCTCGACGAGGCAGTCTATCAAGTCCAAATAGGTCGTCACAGCAGCAGATAACTTAAAAAAAAGAGGCAACAGTATTGAAAATGATGAAGCAGTGGGTGTGGGGGGTTTGAACTCCGGTGAAGCAATGGATGAGGGTTGCGTGCCCCAGATGTGAATCAGAGACACAGGCAGTCATCACCAACAAGAAAACACAGATATCATCACCCAATGTCGTGCCTGCTGACTGGGCCGACGACTTGCACTTACGTCGAAGGAAGAGGGAGGGGGGAAAAAAAGATTGGGGGAGAGAGGGGGGGAGTTGGTGTGGGGGGAAGGGGGGGAGGGGGCTAAAATATCACCACCATGTCAAGTTCCAGGAACCCGGTCCAAGGCCTTAGGTTGAGTGAGTCAAAGGGATGATGATAATTTCGAGGAAAAGTGCGGGAATCGTAAGATTAATATTAACTAATGCTCTTTAAAGGGACGGGTAATCATGTCTTATTACGTGTACGGTTTAAGGAGACAGATTGAAAGTTTACGTTCATCCCACAAGGCAGTATGGCTCCTCCAGCTGTATCTGAAGATTTCTATCATACTAATTCTCGCAGTGGTAAAGAGATTACCACTGCCAAACTCGTCATCAGTGCCAATAAGGAGAACTGACTGGCATAAAACTGGTCGGTCCTCTCCAGTGATGATGATGAAAAAAAAAAAAGCACTCGTGAACCTGGGCATTAAGAAGCGAATGACCTGTTAAACCCTGAGGGCTGCAGCCCGCCCTGCATGACCTGTGTCGTGTAAAGCGTAACTACAGAGCTGATCCGTGATTATTGACGGCTACAACGTGTGTGTGTGTGTGTGTGTGTGTGGACGAGGGGAGGGAGGGAGTCTTGTGTTACACCGTCGTTTTACAGAGAAAACGAGAATTGGTTACAGAGGAACATGGGCATACTCAGTTCATCATTACATGTGAAGGTCTGCAATCTGTTCGACCCTTTTATCAAGTAGCTACTCACACAGAAGCATTCGAGAGAGATAGATGCTCTGTCGGTATTATTTTCCAGGAGGGCTGCTGTTCGAACGCGCCTGTAAACGCCACTATTAAGTCACCAGCTGAAAGGTTGACGTATTTGCCAGGGAAGAATTATGTATTGATGCGCTCGATATCCGCCGTAACTGGCGCGATTAGTTCGATGTCGGGAAAAGCTCAGTAGTGATAGAGTCATACTGTTGAAACAGTGCCTCCAAATGTGTGCGTGTGTGTACTTGTCAGTCTACCCGGTGACGCTTATACACTGCGCTCCACGGGGTTATCATTTATTTCCTGCTCATTCCATTGTCTCTGGAATTACTACAGCGAAGCCAGTGCCGTCGCGTCCAAACAACTGTTTGAATTTCAATGTCGGCATTATGAATGCAATTGCTTTGCAATGGTAATGTATGTTTGTGGATGTGTGCTTTCGTTATTTCTTTCTTTTTTTTTTTTAAATCTGTGTTAAAGGTTGTGGTGATGCAGTTCCAGATTGAGGAAATTAGCAGTGTTGGAATAATCATATAACTCATTTATTTTACCTGCCACATCCGTCAAGAGTCTTGCAATATTTCTGCTGTATCTCTGAGGAACTATATACGTGGGGAAACTACAAGAATACTACGTGGGGAAACCATAAATCAATCTACATGGGAACTTTGTATAGCACTCCGCGTGGGGAAACAGTGCGTAGACTACATATTATTCTACAGGGAGGAAGGAACGCTGTAGCATTCCATATGAAAGGGAAATTCTGAGAAAATCTCTATGGAGAATAACGTTGAGGACCTCTGCATTGAGAACTGTGAAGACCTCTGTATATATATAAAGGCGAGAGACTCCTCCACGGGAGAAATTATGAAGTGTCTTAAGAGAGTAAAACCAAGGACGCTCTGAGTAGGGAATTATAGGGAACTCCTGTGTAGGGACACTCTGCGATCTCTATGAAGGGAAAACTCCACTCCTTCCAGAACAAGAGGAACAAAGGACTTCTACGCAGCGGGGGAGAATTAGAACCGGGTCATACTAATTACACCATTCTTGTTATAACAAACCTTCTTGACCTTTACAACGTATGCAATTACTTCTCGTGCACACTAATGACGCAGTACTTGACGCTCTGAATCGCGCGCTCTTGTTTCGCTCGCAAGTTTTAAAGAAAATATCCAGACAATAGAGAGCCAGGCCCGGCTGAATCCCCCGGCAGTAAGTTTATTGTCGAGGGGGATTACAGCTGCATTCAGATCAGAACTTGAAGTGCAGAGCTTTTCTCATTCTTTACGTAGGGGATAGTAGTATATGACAGACGTTCACGTGTTTCTTCCTGACACTACTACCTTGCTAAGTCAGGAGAGGGAGTTCAGTCTCCGAATATATATATATATATATATATATATATATATATATATATATATATATATATATATATATATATATATATATATATAATTTGTTTATGGATGGGGTTGTTAGGGAGGTAAATGCAAGAGTCCTGGAAAGAGGGGCAAGTATGAAGTCTGTTGGGGTTGAGAGAGCTTGGGAAGTGAGTCAGTTGTTGTTCGCTGATGATACAGCGCTGGTGGCTGATTCATGTGAGAAACTGCAGAAGCTGGTGACTGAGTTTGGTAAAGTGTGTGGAAGAAGAAAGTTAAGAGTAAATGTGAATAAGAGCAAGGTTATTAGGTACAGTAGGGTTGAGGGTCAAGTCAATTGGGAGGTGAGTTTGAATGGAGAAAAACTGGAGGAAGTGAAGTGTTTTAGATATCTGGGAGTGGATCTGTCAGCGGATGGTACCATGGAAGCGGAAGTGGATCATAGGGTGGGGGAGGGGGCGAAAATTTTGGGAGCCTTGAAAAATGTGTGGAAGTCGAGAACATTATCTCGGAAAGCAAAAATGGGTATGTTTGAAGGAATAGTGGTTCCAACAATGTTGTATGGTTGCGAGGCGTGGGCTATGGATAGAGTTGTGCGCAGGAGGATGGATGTGCTGGAAATGAGATGTTTGAGGACAATGTGTGGTGTGAGGTGGTTTGATCGAGTAAGTAACGTAAGGGTAAGAGAGATGTGTGGAAATAAAAAGAGCGTGGTTGAGAGAGCAGAAGAGGGTGTTTTGAAATGGTTTGGGCACATGGAGAGAATGAGTGAGGAAAGATTGACCAAGAGGATATATGTGTCGGAGGTGGAGGGAACGAGGAGAAGAGGGAGACCAAATTGGAGGTGGAAAGATGGAGTGAAAAAGATTTTGTGTGATCGGGGCCTGAACATGCAGGAGGGTGAAAGGAGGGCAAGGAATAGAGTGAATTGGAGCGATGTGGTATACAGGGGTTGACGTGCTGTCAGTGGAGTGAATCAAGGCATGTGAAGCGTCTGGGGTAAACCATGGAAAGCTGTGTAGGTATGTATATTTGCGTGTGTGGACGTGTGTATGTACATGTGTATGGGGGGGGGGGCCATTTCTTTCGTCTGTTTCCTTGCGCTACCTCGCAAACGCGGGAGACAGCGACAAAGTATAAAAAAAAAAAAAAAATATATATATATATATATATATATATATATATATATATATATATATATATATATAAATATATATATATATATATATATATTTATTTTATTTTTTATTTTGCTTTGTCGCTGTCTCCCGCGTTTGCGAGGTAGCGCAAGGAAACAGACGAAAGAAATGACCCAACCCACCCCCATACACATGTATATACACACACGTCCACACACGCAAATATACCTACCTATAAATCTCAATGTACACATATATATACACACACAGACACATACATATATACCCATGCACACAATTCACACTGTCTGCCTTTATTCATTCCCATCGCCACCTCGCCACACATGGAATACCATCCCCCTCCCCCCTCATGTGTGCGGGGTAGCGCTAGGAAAAGACAACAAAAGGCCTCATTCGTTCACACTCAGTCTCTAGCTGTCATGCAATAATGCCCGAAACCACAGCTCCCTTTCCACATCCAGGCCCCACACAGCTTTCCATGGCTTACCCCAGACGCTTCACATGCCTTGATTCAATCCACTGACAGCACGTCAACCCCGGTATACCACATCGATCCAATTCACTCTATTCCTTGCCCACCTTTCACCCTCTTGCATGTTCAGGCCTCGATCACTCAAAATCTTTTTCACTCCATCTTTCCACCTCCAATTTGGTCTCCCACTTCTCCTCGTTCCCTCCACCTCCGACACATATAACCTCTTGGCCAATCTTTCGTCACTCATTCTCTCCATGTGCCCAAACCATTTCAGAACACCCTCTTCTGCTCTCTCAACCACGCTCTTTTTATTTCCACACATCTCTCTTACCCTTACATTACTTACTCGATCAAACCACCTCACACCACACATTGTCCTCAAACATCTCATTTCCAGCACATCCACCCTCCTGCGCACAACTCTATCCATAGCCCACGCCTCGCAACCATACAACATTGTTGGAACCACTATTCCTTCAAACATACCCATTTTTGCTTTCCGAGATAATGTTCTCGACCTCCACACATTCTTCAAGGCTCCCAGGATTTTCGCTCCCTCCCCCACCCTATGATTCACTTCCGCTTCCATGGTTCCAGCCGCTGCCAGATCCACTCCCAGAAATCTAAAACACTTTACTTCCTCCAGTTTTTCTCCATTCAAACTTACCTCCCAATTGACTTGACCCTCAACCCTACTGTACCTAATAACCTTGCTCTTATTCACATTTACTCTTAACTTTCTTCTTCCACACACTTTACCAAACTCAGTCACCAGCTTCTGCAGTTTCTCACATGAATCAGCCACCAGCGCTGTATCATCAGCGAACAACAACTGACTCACTTCCCAAGCTCTGTCATCTCCAACAGACTTCATACTTGCCCCTCTTTCCAAAACTCTTGCATTCACCTCCCTAACAACCCCATCCATAAACAAATTAAACAACCATGGAGACATCACACACACCCTCTCGCAAACCTACATTCACCTACATATATATATATATATATATATATATATATATATATATATATATATATATATATATATATATATATATATTATCCCTGGGGATAGGGGATGAAGAATACTTCCCACGTATTCCCTGCGTGTCGTAGAAGGCGACTAAAAGGGGAGCGGGAGCGGGAGGCTGGAAATCCTCCCCTCTCGTTTTTTTTTCTTTTTTTTTAATTTTCCAAAAGAAGGAACAGAGGGGGGCCAGGTGAGGATATTCCACAAAGGCCCAGTCCTCTGTTCTGAACGCTACCTCGCTATTGCGGGAAATGGCGGATAGTTTAAAAGAAAAAAAAAGATATATATATATATATATATATATATATATATATATATATATATATATATATATATATATATATATATATATATATATATGTATGCAGTATATTACGTCCGTCGCCAGGATGTTTCCCAGCAAGACTCATCTGGGTGTGCCAGGTGCTAAAGAACCTCACATTCGTCATATGACACAGAGATTTATCTCATCGTTTCCTCTCTAAGCTTCAGCACAACTCCGGCACAACAGCGCAGGCTCCCCCTGCCCTTCTGACGTGAGCGTGGGTTCCCTTGACCCGCTCTTTCATCATCAGGGCTTTTGTTCGACGTAGAATTAATCGAATACTCCTCCTCTACGCCGCTGAATCAATAGATGATAAAAGAAAAAAAACTTTATCATTAAATATTTTATTAGCAACTGAAAACGGGAGAGATTTACGTTCACAGGATGTTCAGAAGTTTGATCGTGATCTGACGGGTTAATCAATTACAGTTTAAAAACTTTTAATGCCACTCGTCAAAAAAAAACTTATGATTTACATTTTTCTACTGTTTCAACATTGTTCATCCCTGCTGGATGTTTGAATTTCGACTTTGATCATAAGTTTTTCATTGCATGGATCACATTGATTATTATTTTTTTTTTATTCCTTAGCTGGAGTTCTAGGTTCCATTTCATATATATATATATATATATATATATATATATATATATATATATATATATATATATATATATATATGAAATGTGAATAAGAGCAAGGTTATTAGGTACAGTAGGGTTGAGGGTCAAGTCAATTGGGAGGTAAGTTTGAATGGAGAAAAACTGGAGGAAGTAAAGTGTTTTAGATATCTGGGAGTGGATCTGGCAGCGGATGGAACCATGGAAGCGGAAGTGAATCATAGGGTGGGGGAGGGGGCGAAAATCCTAGGAGCCTTGAAGAATGTGTGGAAGTCGAGAACATTATCTCGGAAAGCAAAAATGGGTATGTTTGAAGGAATAGTGGTTCCAACAATGTTGTATGGTTGCGAGGCGTGGGCTATGGTTAGAGTTGTGCGCAGGAGAGTGGATGTGCTGGAAATGAGATGTTTGAGGACAATGTGTGGTGTGAGGTGGTTTGATCGAGTAAGTAATGTAAGGGTAAGAGAGATGTGTGGAAATAAAAAGAGCGTGGTTGAGAGAGCAGAAGAGGGTGTTTTGAAATGGTTTGGGCACATTGAGAGAATGAGTGAGGAAAGATTGACCAAGAGGATATATGTGTCAGAGGTGGAGGGAACGAGGAGAAGTGGGAGACCAAATTGGAGGTGGAAAGATGGAGTGAAAAAGATTTTGAGTGATCGGGGCCTGAACATGCAGGAGGGTGAAAGGCGGGCAAGGAATAGAGTGAATTGGATCGATATGGTATACCGGGGTTGACGTGCTGTCAGTGGATTGAATCAGGGCATGTGAAGCGTCTGGGGTAAACCATGGAAAGCTGTGTGGGGCCTGGATGTGGAAAGGGAGCTGTGGTTTCGGGCATTATTGCATGACAGCTAGAGACTGAGTGCGAACGAATGAGGCCTTTGTTGTCTTTTCCTAGCGCTACCCTGCACACATGAGGGGGGAGGGGGATGGTATTCCATGTGTGGCGAGGTGGCGATGGGAGTAAATAAAGGCAGACAGTGTGAATTGTGTGCATGGGTAAATATGTATGTGTCTGTGTGTGTATATATATGTGTACATTGATATGTATAGGTATGTATATTTGCGTGTGTGGACGTGTGTGTATATAAATGTGTATGGGGGTGGGTTGGGCCATTTCTTTCGTCTGTTTCCTTGCGCTACCTCGCAAACGCGGGAGACAGCGACAAAGCAAAATAATAATAATGATAATAATAATAATAATAATAATAATATATATATATATATATATATATATATATATATATATATATATATATATATATATATATATATATATATATATTTCATACTATTCGCCATTTCCCGCGATAGCGAGGTAGCGTTAAGAACAGAGGACTGGGCCTTTGAGGGAATACCCTCACCTGGCCCCCTTCTCTGTTCCTTCTCTTGGAAAGTTAAAAAAAAAAACGAGAGGGGAGGATTTCCAGCCCCCCGCTCCCTTCCCTTTTAGTCGCCTTCTACGACACGCAGGGAATACGTGGGAAGTATTCTTTCTCCCCTATCCCCATGGATATATATATATATATATATATATATATATATATATATATATATATATATATATATATATATATAGATAATTGCCTCTGCACTTAATGTATCGATGGATGTAGCATTTTTTCTCATCTGTATTAGTCATACTTTCATCCACCAAGACTGTGTATACTCTGAGTTTTCCCAGTGTCTTAGTGTATGGATGATAAGTTCACATAGTTGCTGCTTTCATAGTCAAGGGAGAATTTAATACTTTCATTAATCTAAAGTTCAAAATCATTAACAAAATGGGAATTATGATGAGTCACTCCATTCCCGCTGAAGTTTTAATGCTAAACATTACAGCAAATGTCTTATGAAGTCACATTAATCCATAATCTTATTACTTTGAGTTCCTGCAAACTTTTGACATCTTATCCTCATCCTAAAACATGAAGCGGCGGTGGGAAAATGACCCCCGAAAATCGTCATAAGGTAATCCAAAGTTTTCAAACTTCTCATGCATCCATAGTTTTAATACACCACATACACCTGAAGTTTTAATACTCCAAATTAATCTCAAGTTTTAATGATTCACATTAACCCAAAGTTTTCATACTTTGCACGAATGTAAAGTTTAGTTCCTTTGCCTTCCCGCATCCTCCCTCCCTTCCTCTCCTTTCCTAGGATAGGTCATCATCCGCCCGGAGTTATCCACTAAAGTCAGCTTATGAGTTCTGATGATGTAAGAAGACACAGCGGTCTGGTCATTACTATCTAGACAGCTCTGTGGTCCCGAGAAAGCTTTAAAGCTACGTAATCAGTCCTCTTGTGGAGTGCAAGGGCTAAGTTAATCTTACGTTGAGCTGCATCTCTTGAGATTAGAACACTTGAGTGATCCTTTTTTGTTTCAAACTCCCTCCAGTGGTACCTTAGCTGTACCCCCAGAGGTGCATCATTTCTCGAATCCCCTTTGATGGAGTTCAAGAGTTATGTTACCCTTCTGTGTTACCCCCACCCCCCCACACCTCATCCCTCCTGTAATAGGGCTCAAGACCTGAGTTATCCCTGCGATGAACTCCCTCTGATGGAGATTTTCCAATTGAGATATCCCTCTGTCGTACTCCTCTTACTGGAACTCTAAGGATCAAGTTGCCCCTCTTGTCGAACATCAGAGGTGAAGCGTCCTCTCCCCAGTGTTGAACTGGTGAATCAGGGCCATGCCTCATCAGCAGCGAACTCCGAAGGGATCCAATCCTTCTTTTCAGTTTACAGACACCGGTCATATACACAGCGAGTTTGTATACGGTTCAAGAAGGCTTGTCTGAGTAATGGAATAAGGTGTAGATGTTTACAGTGAATGATTGTATGTGCTTCACGCTGATTGTCCTTACCACCCCCTGGCAGATGACTGGCTTGAATGGCAACCTACCCAATCACCAACTCGGTAGATGTATCACTCATTTGGGATCACAGGTTCAAGTAATACAGGGGGTGGGAGTACACAGGCTTAGGTAATACAGGAGGTGGGAGTACAGGCTCAGGTAATACAGGAGGTGGGAGTACAGGCCCAGGTAATACAGGAGGTGGGAGTACAGGCTCAGATAATACAGGGGGTGGGAGTACAGGCCCAGGTAATACAGGAGGTGGGAGTACAGGCTCAGGTAATACAAGAGGTTGGAGTACAGGCCTAGGTAATACAGGAGGTGGGAGTACAGGTTCAGGTAATACAAGAGGAGGGAGTACAGGCTCAGGTAATACAGGGGGTGGGAGGACATGTAATACAGTCTGAACTGTAAGTGTCATCTGTCGTAATTATGACAGTTCACCTCAGTGCATATTTATTTATCCGGCCGATTGTATTCACATTCCCGGCTATTCTGTGACACATCCGTGAACAGAAGCTGTGTTCGAATTTTGACAGAGAGCGACCCATGTATTCGACATTTCCCTCAGAGTAAACTGTTTAATGTTAAATCATCGATGATTATGAGGTGGTTGGATGGTTCTATTGATACATCATCACTCATCCGAAGACATGACACGGTATTAATTCCCTCCCTTGTTTCATTGCGTTGTCAAAGTACATTTTTACGCGACCGCTTTTAAAACGTCATTACCTTTAACCTGAGTGAGGGGAAAAAAAAAAAAGATAGAAATCACTGATGAAAGGCTAGTTAACCGTAGTCCATCGGTCAATTATCGTTTTATCTGAATTCTCCCACTGAATTACGGGACCGCTGAATTCATGCACATTAAACCAACAAATTGAAAAATGGTACGTGTCGTTTCTGTGTGCGTTACTGTCATTCCTCTTACTACATTATTCAAAATGAAAATCCTGACTCTCAGAACTCTTCTCGAATAATATTTGTGATGAAAAGAAAAAAAAAAAAAGTTATCAAATTTTGAAGCCACTTTGCCCCCTCCCCCACTTCACCCCAAGGCTGAGGCAAAAAAAAAAAATAGTTTTTTGTTACACCTTTGAAAATGTAATGTACGTCCGGCAGAAGTTAGCTCGTATTTTTTTTTACCAGACTGGAGAGAGCAATGCATAAGAGAACGAACTGCGAAACGCAGTGCGCGCTAACAAACACTCCCTCTGGCCAGCTAGCCCGAAGCACCAGGGGCTCGCTCGTCACAACCATAATTTATATATATATATATATATATATATATATATATATATATATATATATATATATATATATATATCAACCCTGAAATATCGCGCAAACAATTTTCCGGACCATTTCACGGGTGGATTTGACAATTTCCCTCCATAACTGTCACTTAAAGTAGTATGAATTTGATTCGGAAATAGTGCTGTGGTGGGGATGCCTTAATTTCTTTCGTTGTTATTTTCATTATTTCAATCATCCCTGTTTTCAACTTCAGTTCATCTTTCAGATTATATATTTTTTTATTAGCTGAGACGGCTTGGGTTGCTGAGGCCCTAATCAAGGCCATATCATTAGCGATATATATATATATATATATATATATATATATATATATATATATATATATATATATATATATATATATATATTTCCCCTGGGGATAGGGGAGAAAGAATACTTCCCACGTATTCCCTGCGTGTCGTAGAAGGCGACTAAAAGGGGAGGGAGCGGTGGGCTGGAAATCTTCCCCTCTCGTTTTTTTTTTAATTTTCCAAAAGAAGGAACAGAGAATTGGGCCAGGTTAGGGTATTCCCTCAAAGGCCCAGTCCTCTGTTCTTAATGCTACCTCGCTAATGCGGGAAATGGCGAATAGTTTGAAAGAAAAGAATATATATATATATATATATATATATATATATATATATATATATATATATCCTAACCATAGCTAGGTACCCATTTTTTCGACCAACCCTAGGAGTAGATGAACAGCTGGGTTGACTGTCGTAATCAGGATTCGAACCTATGCGTCACGGGCAGGAACGCTAACGGCTACACCGCTGTTCCTCTCTTCTATGACCGAAATCACTAGTCTGTCCTCCAACACCTGACCCTCGTCTGCCTTTAAGAATGACACCCCCACGAGAATCAAGAGGCATTTCCAACCTTCTCAAAATCTCTATCTCGGTTCTTGGAAGTTTACAGAATGGTACGGATCGTCTCGCTTCTCCTTCACAATGTACGTAGATCCATAGTCCTTATTATTCCTGCCTTCTTCATGGTGGTGAAGGCTGTCATAAACAACCATCATCATCACCGTCAAAAAAAAAGAAAAAATGTAACAGGTTATTTTCTTGAGGGGAATTTTTTGGGTTCTCACCTGTGGCAACGTTTGAAACCGACCTCCTCTCTCGGAGCTCCCTTGATATAGCTTTCCTGTCTCATCCATTCTCCTTAATCTTCCCTTTTCATCCCGGCTGCAATGTTCGTGCAATTTTCCCGTCTGTGTTGCAGTATCCTAGGGCTCTGTCCCTATCTTTACATCCCTCCCTCCTTCCTCCTATCCATTGCACATTGATGGCCTTCTCTCAATAACCACGAACCATAAAAAGTCATATATGGATGACGCTAATCTTCATAGGTCTTCTTATCGTTCCCGTCATCAGGGCCTCCACCCATCTCCCTGTAGAAGACCACTCAAGGTGTCACCTCCTGCAGACATTTCACGCAGAGGGTGTACTCATCTATTACTTCAGACTTCAGTGAAACTGGAGTATCTACGACCCATCGTTTTATGTTGTAATCAACATTCCTCTCGAGTGGTGGTTCTTCCCTTTTGCTTTCTCATCCCTGCCTCGCCTTCTGTCGTTCTTTATGAAACTCATCTTCGTTGTCACATAGATTACTCTTCCACATCTAGGTGGGCAAGTCCAAGGCTTTCTTCAGTGTCTATGACAAAATCAGCTTAAAAAAAAAAAAAAGTCATCTACATCAGTTCCTTGGCCCTCTCTCCCAGCCTCTTATTTCTGTCTTATTTATCATTCTTTATCCTCTCTTGCCTCACTTTACCTACAGTGTTATGTTCACTGCTCTACCTCCCCACGTATATAAACCCAGACGCCCTGCGTGGTACCACACCGCCACCAACATATTCTTCCAACTCTGTACATACGAACCTTCTTCCCTTTACCATCCTTTGATTCCTTGAACACCTCTGGTCATTGTGACTTACTCCCGACACATGCTTCCCTTTCTGCATATGGACTTGTAGGTCTTCGGCCATACGCTACAGGGCACAATCTCTGCTAATCAGTAGCCTAATCTCCTACCATATAACACAGTTCGTCTTGTGTTGGGCACCTCGTTGTCGTGTGCTTCAAAACGAGAGTCGTTCCTGCTAGCTACACCTCACTCTCTTGACTTCCTGGGCAAAACAACGAGAGATTTCGTGTTGGTTAGTGCAAATGGCAAACTATGGGCGATGATATCGGGCCAGATTATTCTTGTGGTTTGTTGGGTGTTGTCCTGAGTGAACCACCGTTTGTACCATAGGTCACCTGAGTAGAACCACCTTTTGTACCATAGGTCACCTGATTAGACCCATTTTTGTACCACAGATCACCTGAGTAGAACCACCGTTTGTATCGAGGGTCACCTGAGTAGAACAACAGTTTGTAGTGAGGGTCACCTGAGTTAGAACCACCGTTTGAACCATAGGTCACCTGATTAGAACCATCTTTTGTACCATAGGTCACCTTAGTAGAACCACCGTTTCTGCCAGGGATCACCTTAGTAGAACCACCGTTTGTACCATAGGTCACCTGAGTTAGAACCACCGTTTGTACCATAGGTCACCTGAGTAGAACCACCGTTTCTACCACGGGGGACCTAAGTAGAACCACCGTTTGTACCATAGGTCACCTGAGTAGAACCACCGTTTGCACCAGGGTTCTCCTGAGTAGAACTGCCGTTTTCTACCTGACCAGAACCACCCACCATTTGTGGTTCTCACGCATCTCACTATATCTCGCGAGGCAAAAGGTCTTCTCGCCGTGCAAGCCCATCTATATAAGGTCGCTGTACCGAGTTAATCCCAGGTAGAACCTCCGCTATATTAGCTACATTGTAACGAGTTTCCTACCCAGTTAGGCACCAGTTAGGCATTCCAGCTACAGATTTGTAGAATTAATTTCCCCAGGGCAACATATCCCATTTCCACAGATCTCCAGATCTAATTTCTACGCCCGAGAAAAGTAGGGGAGCATCCCCAATGTAGAGGGGAGGGTGTCCGCCCACGTAGAGTGCAGTAACACACACACACACACACACACACACACACACACCTCCGTCAGGGCTTGAAAAACGAGCCGTCTTATCTAGACCATCTCCAGGCGGCTTAATTTGTTATAGTCACCGGGGCTAACTCCGGTTTAATCTGGTTATCACGACGTCACACCGACGGGTAGGGGCACCCTCTTGATATCTCACTCGGCTGCTTCTATACGTGGGAGAACCTCACCATAGAAACATGTCTTACACTGGAGGGATCCTGTTACAAGGGTGTGTGTGTGTGTGTGTGTGTCTCTATCTTTTAATTTTCTGTTGCATATGTTTTCATTTATTAGGGAACCGTGTTTGCTAGTTGCGCTTTTTTTTTTTTTTTTTGAATGGAGGAAGAAGAGAATAGATTTCTATGTGAATGATCTGCTCTTAGGGTATGTTTCCGTCTTCATTCTTCTCATTCTCTTTCCCCTAGAGAGAGAGAGAGAGAGAGAGAGAGAGAACCTCTGCTTTGCTATCGTCTACTACTACTGCTTTGAAGGGGACTACTACGTCTGTTTCAGTGGTGTTTAGACCAGACCACCTCACTTGGAGCTTGAGGGACCTGCGTAGTCTCTCTCTCTCTCTCTCTCTCTCTCTCTCTCTCTCTCTCTCTCTCTCTCTCTCTCTCTCTCTCTCTCCCGCCTATCTCTGTACCAGTTACAATAACCTTCCCTATTCACCACCTCCTCCTCCTCCGCCTCCGCCTCTCGCTTCACGCCGTGCCCCGGCCAGGTCGCTCTGTCCGTGCCCTCCCCTTCAAGGCCGTACCTGTCATAAATACAGTAATGCGTATATTCCCATGCGTATCCCTGCCATGAGACGAATTTATCACACCATTGTGAGCCCAAATTTTTGCATAAGAACAGCCCAGTTGACCTCGGAAGCAACCCCAAGCCACCCCTCCCTGCTACACATCTCCTGGGGATATAAATGCGCGAATGGGACCTTCAACGAGCTTACAATCGTGACCGTAGATGGAGCATTGATTGTGTATAGGGACCTGGAGGTTACCTCCTCCCTCTGTAAGGAGTGGGAGGGGAAAGGGGCCATTGAAATTCACACTGCATAGGTATATCTCTCGTAAGGTATGGCATCAGGTTGCGGCCTCGCTGGTTCCAGCTGGCTGAAAGGTGTGTGAGGTGTGTGTGTGTGTGTGTGTGTGTGTGTGTGTGTGTGTGTGTGTGTTTTCAGCCATAAACATTCGTCCATTGATATCAATAGTCACTTGAAATATACCCATAATCCTTACTATATTATCTAAATCTGTACTGCAGTCACGACTTTGTAATCATTGTTAAGATATGTCCAGACGACTTCCTCGGGATGAGGATTGTGATACGTAAATTATCACGTCACTTTATCTTCATTCCAGGGAGGTACTTTTCTCCTCGCTCATCAGACAGCTCAGTGTTTCCAGCCGGGGAAATAACCTCGTTTCTCTAATTTCTGCGAGTGTTTCTTGAGACGGTCTTGGTGAAGTTAATGACCACCTGGACCCAGCAGGTTGATGACTCGTTGTTTGCATCTGTATGACACACACTGTTTCGTTCTTTAACCATAAATTGTGACTAGATATATCCTGCTTTTCATCTGTAGTCCTTCTGGAATTTTTCCATATATTTGGTACCATCTATCGATGGTATTTCGGTCGCTGCTCTCGTAAGCTGTCTGAATATTGCCTTACCCACTTAGGCCTGGACCTGCGGTATGCGAGTGACTTGCTGCTTCCCCACAGTATGTGTGTGTGTGTGTGTGTGTGTGTGTGTGTGTGGGGGGGGGGGGGGGAGACCAGCAACACGAAGGATTCACTTTCATTGTAGTTCCTTCTGTCCTCGAGCTGCGAACCTGCGGAATTCTCTTCATTCTTTCTTTTCTTTCTTAAAGAGTTAGATCTGCTAACATCTGTGGAGCCAGGAGGAACTCCCTTTGCATTCTTATACTCATGCTCTTTGTTTTGTGCTTGCTCTTACATCCGAGTTGGCCACTACAGGAACATGTCTTTGCCTTACTGTTTCAGCTGATATTATTATTATTATTATTATTATTATTATCATTATTATTATTATTATTATTATTATTATCATTATTTTTCTTTTTTAAACTTCGCCATTTCCCGCGTTAGCGAGGTAGCGTTAAGAACAGAGGACTGGGCCTTTGTGGAATATCCTCACCTGGCCCCCCTCTGTTCCTCCTTTTGGAAAATAAAAAAAAAAAAAACTAGAGGGGAGGATTTCCAGCCCCCCGCTCCCTCCCCTTTTAGTCGCCTTCTACGACACGCAGGGAATAATACGTGGGAAGTATTCTTAATCCCCTATCCCCAGGGATACTAATTATTATTATTATTATTATCATTATTATTATTATTATTATTATTATTATTATTATTATTATTATTATTATTACTATTATTATTATTATTATCAATATAATGATGATGATGATGTAACCTCAAGATCTCTTTTATGGGGCTACTGCAGCTTCAAGATTATGCAACAATCGGAAACAAGACAAAGATGTGACTCATGTGGGGTTCCTCACCGAGGCTGTACTCCAGCCTCGCGGAAGGTGGATTTCCACTCACAGTGTATCCACAAACAGGCGGAGTCCGCTTTATTTATATATGCTCTTTTCCACTCTGTTTACTCGACCTCACACTATCCAACCATCTCCTTGCATTCACCCTCCTCGCCACCACACTCTACCTTCTCCCTCGAATAGGCTGATGTACGACATTTGCTCTCCTCCTCCTCCTCCTCCTCCTCCTCCTCCTCCTCCCGTTCTTGAATATTGTGTAAATTACTTGTTTTAACTTACGAGTCTGCTCCTCCCCGGAGCACAGAGTCTGTGAGTTAAAGGTATCCTGTACCTCCTCACATCACCCGAGCCCAGCACGAGGTGAGTTACAGGTGAGTTACTGAGGCGTTTTTCCCCAGCCTTCCCTGCCTCCAGATAACCTTAGATTTAAAGAATTTTTTTTTCCTCTTCTTCCCTAACCATCTTGTGAAGATATTGCCCGCTCTTTTCTTTGAGTTTCTCACATTTTTATTTCTCTTTCTCTCCTTTCCTTCTTAGCGAAGCGGGTTATAGCTTGTGTCTCGCCACACTCAAGAGGTCGTATAGCTTCTGTCTCGCCACGCTGAAGACGTCACACTGTCCCGCATGTCTGTATGTGATGACCTGTTTGTACGGTGTGGGGAGAGACTCCTACACTCGTGGGCGCCCCGTTTCCCTAGGTTTCTTTTGCCTAGGACGAGATGTAGTCATGAGACGGAGCTACCGCGCTGTGCCAACCACAGGAAAATTTAAGTTAAGGATAGTCGTGTGTGTTGCATGTTGTTGTTGTATGTCAGATGGAGTGTGTGTGTGTGTGTGTGTGTGTGTGTGTGTGTTTTGGTGGACTGAATGCCTGCAACCTACATGTATGTGGGTCAGAAAGAAGAAAAACAGCAATGTGGGTCAGGGAAGGGAACTTTGCAGTCGCTAAACCTCCTGATATGCAGACTGTTATACCTATCTGGTTAGGCGGTTGCTTACCTGCAGTGAGTGTACACATGTATGTATATATGTATATGTGTGTGTGTGTGTGTGTGTCTAAATGTATGTATGATGGATGTAATGGCTGCCAGCAGCTAATGATTATTATTAAACCCGGATTCCATTTCGTGCGTTCCGACTTCGAAATGACAAGATTTTTTTCATCAGTAATTTCCAGATTGTTGTTGATTCCACCCACACCCCCAGGCCACAGCTCGGGCCGCGGGTCATGTATGGCCATGGTGATAAAGGCGGCAGTAGTTGTGGCCCTCAGGCCGAGTATGGCAAAGATGGTGGTGGTGGTGGTGGTGACAGTCAGCCAGCCAGCCAGTGCAGTGACGGAGTGCCGTCATGTTTATGTAGATCGTCACGTAGCTTGGGGGGACCTGTCGGCTCCTCCTGCCCTAAAACCTCTTTGTTGGTGGGGAAAAAAACCAGAAGGCTTATTAGTGTGTCTGGGTAAGAGAACCTATGGTTAATGTTTGTGGTGTTGGTGTTTTCTAGTTTTCTAATCCTCTTGATTTGTCGAGCTTTTACATTATGTATATTTCAATGCTTTGTGATTAGTTTTATCTTTGTCAACTACATTCTTATCTTGTGGTTTCTTATCCTTGATGCTGTGGGTTCAGTGGTTATCTAGAGATAATCTCTGTCTTGGTGAGGCTTGAATACTATCTGCTTTCTCAGTTTTTGTGTGTACCTGATGTGAATTTGCCGACATGGTAGTTTTTGTATGACTAATGCTGCTTTTGTTGAACGTTATATATATATATATATATATATATATATATATATATATATATATATATATATATATATATATATATATATATATATATATATAAGTGTTTTCCTTTAGCTTTTCCCAAGAATTTCTCTTTCTGACGAAATCATTTTACTCGCTGTAGTCTGTTGAAGTTGTTTTTCTTTGTACTTTTCATGATGATAGTGCTAACAATATTAACATATAATCATCTATGATGTGTAATTATCATACAGTATAATTTACAATTATAATACAGTATAATTATGCAAATGACGTGTCTTTTATGAGACTTACTATGCTGCCACATGACACAGACTGTGGTTTAATATTAAGGATTTATTTTTTATCGTCGCTTATCCTTCAGTTCCTCTGCATCTTCTCTTCTCATTCTGCGTCTCCTCGCTTTATTTGCTCGGCTCTCCTTTCCATTTATCATATCCTTTATTCGGACTGCCAGTCATTTCCTTTTTTTTTATTTCCTTTCTTCGTCTTTTTCATATTTTCGTTACACTTTATTTTTCTCCCGTTTGTTGTGGTATACGCTTTTGCTTCCTCGTTATTTACAATTATTCTTAATTTGTTTTTTATTATCATTTACCATAAGCGTTTTTCCTCCGTTTATAACCTCTCGCCATTCCCTCCCCTCTGCTTATCTGTCGGGTTGATCTTCCTATTATCTTTATCTTCCTCTTTCTCATTTCCTTCTTCGTATCGATCACCTTATTGTTCGTTCGTTTTGTTGTCTCTCTTCATGTTCTCGTACCTCACAGTATTCTTCCTAATCCTTCTTCCTTTTTTCTTATCTCCTCCCTGTTTCTTTTCTTCTTATTTTTCTTCTCAATATTTGTATGATTTTGTCATCATCTTCTCATTCCTTTTCTGCTTCTTCACATTCTCTTCTTTTTCTCCTTCTTCACTTTCTCTAGATTATTCATATTCTTGTTTCTTTTCCATGATTATTGATTTTTTCTTCCTCTTTTCTTAATTTCATTCTTCATCTTTTTCCTCCCCTTCTTCCTCCTCCTCCTCCTCCTCCTCCTCCTCCTCCTCCTCCTCCTCCTCCTCCTCCTCCTTCTTCTTCTCCTTCACCTAAATCGTATCAGTGTATTGTGTCATTCCTTCTTAATATCTTCCTCATGCATAAAATATGGACTGGATATCCTAAGGCTTAATCTAAGTTGCAAGGCATCAGGTCATTCCTCTAATTGGCTCTAAATACTTAACGCGATGTGTAATTAGCTAATTGCCCCATGGAGGAGGGTTCGTGACAGACTTGTTGTGTGCAATTTTCGCCAGCAAATCCGGCATGGTCGTAATTACCGTGCTGAGCGTGCCTAATATGGGCCTTACGGCGATTTCCAAGTTTTTATTTACCTTACAGAAAATGGTTGGTGGTGGAGGGGGTTATATACTGTTGCAGGCTGGCTATCACTGTCACGCTCGTGGCATGTTACATCTTTTTTTTTTCGGTCACTTTCACGCACATGAGGTGACAGACGATGAATTTTAGAAGCAAATGTGTATATAGAGAGATACAGAATTCATCGCTGTTGTGGTCTGTGGTATGAGGTGGTCGGGTGTCCAGTTTTGTTAACATTAGAATGTCTCGTTGTCTGTCGCCTGTTCACGAAATTGATCAGAAATCTGTTCTGGTTCAGTACGGATGTTCTCGGCAGCTGTTCACTGAGGGAGGTAAGGTTTTACTTTTTTTTTTCTACGTTGTCTGTCTTGATATTGCATGACTATAGGTTTCTTCGCCATGATCATGCAAACCTAATTGTTTTGTAGAATTTTTCACCCGCCCTCAATGGAAAAGTGGAGTCATGCATTGCTCTAAGCATTTTACATCCAGGTAGTTGTTGCCTTCTGCCAAGGATGGACAGAGGGGCGGGCGCCTCAACCAACTGGAAGATGTCGTTCATGAGGTTTGCTACTTTCACGTCCGCCATGCACAACGAAAGATTTCCCCCCCAACCATCTCTTCACTACCCTTAAGGCACGCACACATCGAGAGTGTAAGTGGTTTAAAACGAACTTTTAACACCCAAAGAAGGTCTTCAGGATTAACATTATTATCATTGTTATCATTATTATTATCATTCTTTGATGCTTGGTATCCGCTTCCTGCTTTAGGGAGGTAGCCAGGGACAGACGACGAAGAGGCCACATCTGCTCACATCCATTCTTTAGCTATCGTTTTATCATTATTATTATTATTATTATCATTATCATTATTATTAGTATTCTGTCATGTGTTGTTATTATTATTATTATTATTATTGTTATCATTATTATTGTCATGTGTTATTATTATTATTATTATTATTATTATTATTATTATTATTATTCTTTTTTTTTTTTTTTTTTTTATACTTTGTCGCTGTCTCCCGCGTTTGCGAGGTAGCGCAAGGAAACAGACGAAAGAAATGGCCCAACCCCCCCCCCCCCCCCCCATACACATGTATATACATACGTCCACACACGCAAATATACATACCTACACAGCTTTCCATGGTTTACCCCAGACGCTTCACATGCCTTGATTCAATCCACTGACAGCCCGTCAACCCCGGTATACCACATCGCTCCAATTCACTCTATTCCTTGCCCTCCTTTCACCCTCCTGCATGTTCAGGCCCCGATCACACAAAATCTTTTTCACTCCATCTTTCCACCTCCAATTTGGTCTCCCTCTTCTCCTTGCTCCCTCCACCTCCGACACATATATCCTCTTGGTCAATCTTTCCCCACTCATCCTCTCCATGTGCCCAAACCACTTCAAAACACCCTCTTCTGCTCTCTCAACCACGCTCTTTTTATTTCCACACATCTCTCTTACCCTTACGTTACTCACTCGATCAAACCACCTCACACCACACATTGTCCTCAAACATCTCATTTCCAGCACATCCATCCTCATGCGCACAACTCTATCCATAGCCCACGCCTCGCAACCATACAACATTGTTGGAACCACTATTCCTTCAAACATACCCATTTTTGCTTTCCGAGATAATGTTCTCGACTTCCACACATTCTTCAAGGCCCCCAGAATTTTCGCCTCCTCCCCCACCCTATGATCCACTTCCGCTTCCATGGTTCCATCCGCTGCCAGATCCACTCCCAGATATCTAAAACACTTCACTTCCTCCAGTTTTTCTCCATTCAAACTCACCTCCCAATTGACTTGACCCTCAACCCTACTGTACCTAATAACCTTGCTCTTATTCACATTTACTCTTAACTTTCTTCTTCCACACACTTTACCAAACTCAGTCACCAGCTTCTGCAGTTTCTCACATGAATCAGCCACCAGCGCTGTATCATCAGCGAACAACAACTGACTCACTTCCCAAGCTCTCTCATCCCCAACAGACTTCATACTTGCCCCTCTTTCCAAAACTCTTGCATTTACCTCCCTTACAACCCCATCCATAAACAAATTAAACAACCATGGAGACATCACACACCCCTGCCGCAAACCTACATTCACTGAGAACCAATCACTTTCCTCTCTTCCAACACGTACACATGCCTTACATCCTCGATAAAAACTTTTCACTGCTTCTAACAACTTTCCTCCCACACCATATATTCTTAATACCTTCCACAGAGCATCTCTATCAACTCTATCATATGCCTTCTCCAGATCCATAAATACTACATACAAATCCATTTGCTTTTCTAAGTATTTCTCACATTATTATTATTATTATTATTATTATTATTCTGTCATGTGTTATTATTGTTATTATTATTATTGTCATATGTTATTATCATTATTATTATTATTATTATTATTATTATTATTATTATTATTATTATAATAATATAATAATTATCATCATCATCATCATCACACAACCAAGAATATCTTTTATTAGGGGGTTTGTAGCCTCGATACTCCAAGCAGGGGCGGAAAAATAATGAACTCCTTCGGAGGAGAGAGCATCTTGGACGAGATTTTACTCCTGTCGGTGCACTAACTCGCTCAAAAATGACTTCTAGCGTGCGACGTAGCCTATTCAAACGTTGTGTGTGTGTGTGTGTGTGTGTGTGTGTGTGTGTGTGTGTGTGTGTGTGTGTGTGTGTGTGTTTTGAAGTTCGTTTGGGCAATGATAACAAGCAAAACAGTAGGAAGGATGTTAATCAGGTAACCCTAAATAACGATCTCTGAGATCTGGTACTAAAACCTCACACTAACCTGCAGTGGTGGTGGTAAGCGAGGGGGAGGAAGGAAAGAAATATATTGGTCGTATAAAACACATAAATCTAAGTGATCAGACATCGTGTGGGCGACGTAATGAGGGATTTGCGCCTTAGTTGAGGTTTAAGCAGATTATGCATTAGGTTAGGTCGATCTGAAGCTCCAAAGGTAATCACTGTTACAATAACTTCTAGCATAAAGCATTGAGACTAGTGATGTGATATTGATAATAGAGTAACCCCCAAACCCACCCCACCACCCACCACCCCATCCAACTCCACCCCCACCCAACCTCACCCCCACCTCTCCTACGAGAGATTAATCAGAAAATTACATATTCAGTTAAGTGAAAATAAGAACACTCAGCCTTCAAGAATTAAGAACGTATCCTGCCAACATGTATTATTACTAAGAAAAGAAGCATATGAGGAAACGTTTCGTCCTGATAAACTGTTAAGGAAAAAAAAGACACACGTTGAAAATCCTGACCAAAAAGAAGAAAAAAAGGGATATTTGCTATCCTTAAATGTATTTTGGAATGTGTGTGTGTGTGTGTGTGTGTGTGTGTGTGTGGGATTCAGCGGGTGATAGAAGGGAGAAGCGTGTTGCCACATATGGCCTATAAGAACTTTCGTAATATATCAGGAAAACAGGTTACGTGGGCCTCAGAAACTTTACTTATTCTGCAAAGACGCCCTTACGTAAGTGCTTACCTTGAGGCCGAGTGTGAGAGTGCTGGAGAACAAGACGAAAGTAAGAAAGTGTGAAATGTAAGGATGATCTCGATACAAAAGTATGGAATCGTTTGTTTCTTTGATGAAGGTATTTCCAGCGCTTTGTCGTGAATACAAACATACACGCTCGTCACACTGACGAAAGTGTGCATTCATCATTGATAGAAGAATGAGTATGCACTGATCACTAAGAAAGAGGTATGTGAAGAATAACATGCCCTGATTCCATCCATTGACAGCACGTCGACCCCGGTATACCACATCGATCCAATTCACTCTATTCCTTGCCCGCCTTTCACCCTCCTGCATGTTCAGGCCCCGATAGCTCAAAATCTTTTTCACTCCATCTTTCCACCTCCAATTTGGTCTCCCACTTCTCCTCGTTCCCTCCACCTCCGACACATATATCCTGTTGGTCAATCTTTCCTCACTCATTCTCTCCATGTGCCCAAACCATTTCAAAACACCCTCTTCTGCTCTCTCAACCACGCTCTTTTTATTTCCACACATCTCTCTTACCCTTACCTATATATATATATATATATATATATATATATATATATATATATATATATATTTTTTTTTTTTTTTTTCATACTATTCGCCATTTCCCGCGATAGCGAGGTAGCGTTAAGAACAGAGGACTGGGCCTTTGAGGGAATATCTTCACCTGGCCCCCTTCTCTGTTCCTTGTTTTGGAAAATTAAAAAAAAAAAAAACGAGAGGGGAGGATTTCCAGCCCCCCGCTCCCTTCCCTTTTAGTCGCCTTCTACGACACGCAGGGAATACGTGGGAAATATTCTTTCTCCCCTATCCCCAGGGATAATATATATATATATATATATATATATATATATATATATATATATATATATGCATTCATGTCTATACAAGTATCCATCATAAAGACAGAATTACCCTTGTATCCAAAATTATATTCATATTTATCAGTTAGTTGATTACGGAAGTCCGACAGTTCAACAGAGAATGGAAGACTGGAATATTGCGAGGAAGACCGAATAAGAAGCAGCAATAATCCCATATTAGAAAATGTGAAGATGATCTCCTCATTACACCTCTTTTATTTAGGCTTATTTACCACGGTGTGCTGCCTGCATATCCTAATTTACGGCTTGAGGAGGCGTCGTGTGGATGACAGGGCTAATCCACAACTGAGGCAAAGAGGTGCTGATCTCGAGGTATGTCCATACCGCTTAGACCTAACCCACCGTCACATACGTATTAGTGCTGATTCAAGATGGTCAAAAGAAAATGTAAAAAAAAAAAAAAGATGGGGTACATTTATTAGGCAAATTTAGTGACCACAAACACTACCTACAGTGATGCAGTCATTGCATGTATGTTTTCCACCGTTGTGAGCCAGTGTGACCATCATGATTTCATGCTTTGGCATTTTCATGTCTATATGATATGATCGTCGCTGAGTTTTGTGAACGTTGGCTCTGGTGATCGCGTGGAAGGGAGGGAGCTGAGTAGGAGGAACGTATTAGTTGTGGCTTTCTGTGCGCCGCTGTGGTCGAGGATATGATCGCCAGGGGGTGGTGGAAGGTGTGTATGATTTTGAGTCCTCTCTCTCTCTCTCTCTCTCTCTCTCTCTCTCTCTCTCTCTCTCTCTCTCTCTCTCTCTCTCTCTTTTGTTCTTAACGACAGATTTCCTAAATGTGGATTACGTCAGGAGAACGAAGGAGTGGTATTGACACCTCCAGTACTCAGTCAGCTGCAAGGAACTCGCCTCGCCCCCTCATCAAAATATCCTCGCCAGCATTTTATTCGCGAGAATCCACATTAATGAAGCTTCGTCAAGATAAATTGTAGTAAGATCAAATACCCAGAACTGATAATGGCTCTTGGTGACTAAAAATGTGATTTTATCTCCATATAAAGTCTAATTTTATGTACGTGGATTTATATGTGTAAAAAGTAGGAATTATATGTGCAAAAACTATGGGTGGGAATAGCTCATTAATTGTGGAGGGAATGTTGCGTGATAGAGGAGGGATTGAGTATTAAAGGAAGTAAAAATAATTCACAAACGCCCGAGGTAGATTGGTAAAAGAAATATAGTACAATCCTTGAGTACAAGGGTACGACCCATGGGTATATTGGACGCACTCAAGCTTCGCACCGTTGTGTTTAAGGGATCAAGGACTTAGAGAAGTATACGACAGAGCACTAACGAGTAGGTTCAAATTGTCTTAAAAGTTCGTAAGGTGAGAGGAAGCAGGTAAGGGTATGTGAGACTTTATTACGTAGAAACTGTGAGACGTTTGAGGATGAACAGAGCTATTCCTGAAGGTATGGGTGAAGAGGTACTGGTTGAGACTTCGATGACTGTTTAAGACGTTCGTGGATGGTGCTGTGATGGAGGTCTCGGCTGGAAGTGTTGGTAGAGGAGCAGGACAAGAAACGATGGAATTGAATAGAGTCTCAATATCAGTCGGCGAAGCGGCGACGGAGCTGCAAGATATTGTGAGAGAATTTAAAAGAAAATTATAGCTTAGAGCTGAGACTGAATTCTAACATGAGCAAGGAGGAGTTTGTATGAATAACGAGAGTTTGAGCATCAGATTTGGTCGATGGTGAGAAGTTATAAAAGATCTAATATTTCAAGTATTTGTGCAGTATTTATGATGCTGAAACTTTTGAGAAGAATGTTGAAAGATAGGCAAAATGCCTACAGTTCCAGTGTAACCATAATGATTATAAAGCTGGATGTTTGCAGGGATTACAAAACTTCTTGGAGAACATTGGCCAATCTCATGATGTAGCAGATTAAAACGTTTTGCAGTGACAGAATGACACACGCAGGTTGCAAGCTCTGGAGATACATCTTCCAAGATTATGGTGCGATTTGGGAATACTGGAAGGAGTAAGAAACTTGGACGTTTAGAGAGACGAGTGCAGCAAAGGGAGGTTGTTAAAGTGAAGGAAGCAGTACTGTAATGGCCTAAGCGTATGGTAAGGAAGGAAGGATATGAAAAATGACGACAAAGAAAGTATATATCAGGTAACTTTGCAGACGACGGGGATGACCAGGAATGAGGTTGGGGAGCAAAATAAACCATGTAATTCAGGAGGCTATAAACATGTAGGTGTGACCAGACTTACGTAAAATACAGAGGCATGGAAGACACACTGCAGGGTTCATCCTTTTGGAAAGTAAGGAACGGTAAACTGGATATCGATACGATGGACTTTATCCTAAACCATATCATCTGGTAAGAGACCTTTCTTGTATACTTCACGATATTGGTCAGTCAAGTGACGAGGAGGTGAATATTGTCCTGTTCATGTACCACAACATTCCACTGGCTCTAAAACCCATAGGTCCAGCGCAAGTCTGAGCTTAGCTTAACTCTCCGTCCAAGTCCCCCCCAGCAGGTGATGATGTCCACCTCCTAACTGTTGTGCCCATAAGCTGAGCCCGTCCTGACAGCTCCCCTGGGCTCCCTTGTCTCTTTTCTTAACAGCCATCGCAAGCTACCCTGTCCTCCTCCCCTCCCGTCCATATAGCCTTCTCAGACTTCCCTGTCTCTCCTTCTTAAGACCCCTTACAAGTCCTCCTGTCTCTCTTTCCAGCAGTCATCCTGTCTCCCTCCTCAAAACCATCCTGAGCCCCGTTGTCTCCCTTGCTTAGTACCCTTCCAGTCCTCCCTATCTCCTCTCCCTAGAGCCCCCCTTATGTTCACCCTGTCTTTCCTTCTAAGTGCCGCCCCAAGCTCTCCTGTGTCTCCCCTCCTTACGACCCTCTCAAGCCTCCCTGTCTCTCCTCCTTAGAGCCCTCCCAGGCTCCCCTACCTCCTCCTCCTCAAAGCCCTCCCAAATTCCCCTGTCTCCTCTCCAAAGCCCCTGGACTCTAACCCATTAAAGCCCACCGAAATACACCTAACCCCCCATATAAGGCCCAGCTATCCCATGGGTCTTTCCCCCCCTTTAATGAAACCCGTTCCCATAAGCGCAACCGCCTTCTTCCTAAACCCCCTCTTACCATACATCCTCCTCCTCCCCATCCCTACTCCCTCTCGTTCTTACCCTCCATTTCCTCTCCTGCTTTCCTCCCTCGCCGCGCCCGCCCTCCACCACACACGCAGATGAGGTCCCTGGCGAGCCGGGGACCAGACTTAACGCGCGGCCTAACAGGAGTCGTGCGGAAATTCGCGCGGAGATTTTACGAGGCGAGGGAAATTGGTCTTCTGGGCTGTTGTCATCCTCCCCCCCACCACCCCCAGCTGGTCCGCCTCACCGCTTCTGTACCCTCTCTTCCGCGCCTCCTACTTCTCCTTCTGCTTCTCCTTCAGGCTTATCCTACATGTGTCATTTTCTCCCTCGCTCCTCCATTTCCTTCGTCTTTATTTTCGTCCTTCACATCATTTTCTCCTGCGGCTCTTTTATCCATCTAGCTCTTCTGTATCTCCTCCTTTATCTCTTCTTCACTTCTCTCTCATCTTTTATTCTCGTCTTATCTCTCTCTCTCTCTCTCTCTCTCTCTCTCTCTCTCTCTCTCTCTCTCTCTCTCTCTCTCTCTCTCTCTCTCTCTCCCTCTCGCTTCCTCGTTCTCTCGTTTTGTATTTTCATCCGATATTCTTTCTTTATCTTATGCCCTTCCTCAGTCTTCCTCTCCTCTCCTCTGACTATTTCTTATTCTTTATTATGCCTTCCTCCAAAAGGAAAAAATATATAGTTTTCGTTTAGTTTCATCGTTTTCTCTTTATTCTTTTTTTCCATTTTTCTATTTTCCAACAGTCGGAACCCCTAACCCAGGCCGTTTGACCTGACCTTTATGGGTCAGGTCAGGAGGCCACTGGTGGTGTTGAAGGTGTAGCGAATAAGCGTTTGTCGGGAGTGAAGTTGAGGACACGTTTGTTGTGGGGAGAGATAATGAATGCACTCGAGAAAGTCAGTGTGTGTTGTATGTTCTTTCATTTCATCTTCATCTGCTTTTTTCTCTTTACTCTCAGTTTTGTATTCTTCTTCTTCTTTGTCTTCTTCTTCTTCTTCTTCTTCTTCTTCTTCTTCTTTATCTTCTTCTTCTTCTTCTCCTTTATCTTCTTCTTTATCTTCTTTATCTTCTTCTTTATCTTCTTCTTCTTCTTCTTCTTCTTCTTCTTCTTCTTCTTCTTCTTCTTCTTCTTCTTCTTCTTCTTCTTCTTCTTTATCTTCTTCTTCTTCTTTATCTTCTTCTTCTTCTTCTTCTTCTTCTTCTTCTTTATCTTCTTCTTCTTCTTTATCTTCTTCTTCTTCTTTGTATTCTTATTATCTCTTTTCAATAGATTCCATCTGTTTCCTCATCATTGCCTTTCTCTTTTTTCCTTCACAGGAGAGCCCAAGTGACATATATACCCTGTCTCCTGAAATAAGGATGGTCTTACTCACTTCTTTTCTCCTGTTTCTTTTTACAGAGGCTTTAAGCTTGCTGCTAGTGCCTTCTTATGTCTTTCTTTCGCATCTCTCTAATTCTCTTTCCATCAACTCGCCTCATTCCATCTCTTTGCCCCTCCTGAATTTCACGCTTATCGTTCCTTTCTCCGTAGTTTTCTTCATGCTCTCTCTCTCTCTCTCTCTCTCTCTCTCTCTCTCTCTCTCTCTCTCTCTCTCTCTCTCTCTCTCTCTCTCTCTCTCTCTCTCTCTTCCCCCGTTCATCTCCTTCCTCTTTGGTCGCTTGTCTTCACGAAGACACAACAACCCATAACATACACTCTGTATTAGTCCCTTGAGTGCCGCTGGGAGCTGGCTGGCTTTTCCACGTGCTTTGATTTTTTTTTTCTTCTTTTTTAACCTCCAGGATGGCGGACGGGCTCCTTGCCATCTCTTGTGTACATGTACGCGTTAGTACTTACCGATGTGTGTGTGTGTGTGTGTGTGTGTGTGTGTGTGTGTGTAGGTGGGTAAGTGTACTTGTGTTCATATGTTGGTTGAATACACTTGCCTGGCCATTATCTTTCTAGCCTTCTGTGTTAATAAAAGGTTTTCGTACTGGAACAGTTATTCTCCTCTTGGATTGTATTCCGAGACCTTCCACTTCACACCCATACAAGTCTCAGTACTTATGTTGGTTCGGTGTCACAACAGAAGTTTAATATCTATGAAAAGAGGAGCACTCGGGTGAGGGATCATGATGAAGGCTGGAACACACACACACACCTCACGGCATCTCCTCCACGTAGAGGTAATTCTGGTTCGGAAATTTACCCGTTGCCTGTTTTCAGAGTGGAACGGGGAGCCTTGGCTTCCCACTCCAACGATTATATAGGCGAACGAATTATTGGATTCATTTTTTTAATCCTAGAAGGTTGTGAACACACATCCTGTACGTCATTAGTGTTTTTAAACGCCTTTTGTGTTTCTTGTGATACTTGTTTTTAGATTTAAACTTGGTTTCCTTGCCTTTGCTGGGTATTAAGCCCGCATGATATCATTTTTCATCCTTTTATTACATCTTCTTGCATTCTTTCTCTCATTTTTGTTTGCCAGCCTTCCGTTTGGACTCCTTCTTCCCTTTACATCAGAAAGTTTCAGGTCTTTATCCTTCCTCATCCCGTCTGTTTAGTTTAGTTTCATCATCCCTGCTGTTTCACCATCTAATGTAGTTTCATCATCCTGCTGTGTCTCAGCAGTCAATGCAGCTTCATCGAACCTGCTGTGTCACCAGTAGTTTCATCAGCCCCGCTGTTTCATCACGTAGTTCAGGTTTACCAAGCCTTGTTTATCATCCTTTCTGTTTCACTGGTTATGACAGCTTCACTAGCCCTCCTGTTTCACCAGTTACTGTATCTTTATAAACTTTCACTGATTCACTAATTAGTGTATCTTTATAAACTTTCACTGATTCACTAATTAGTGTATCTTTATAAACTTTCACTGTTTCACTAATTAGTGCAGCATCACCAGCTTTATTGTTTCATCGCTTTGGGGTCTTCATATTATGTTTCATTCACCGTTTCACTGATGTGTTTCATCCTCTTACGCTGGCTCTTCTTTCCTATAATCTTTCTAATCGTTCTATTTCTCTTTCTCTCCGGCCGCAATTAACTCATTCAATGGGTAATATTCCACTTTTTTTTACCAGTTTTTCTCTCTCTTTTATGTCTCACTTATAATTTCCTTCCTGTCTCATCTCTCCCGCCCTTATGTTTTCCTTCGTTATATTCTAAACCATTTTCCCAGTTTCATTCATGCTTCAAAATCGTTTAGGATTCTCTCTCCATCCATCACCTTTATCTCCTTGTTGCCTCTCTATTATTCCTCTGTTAACCTTTTGGCTTAAACTTAACCAACCACTTTCCATTTTCTATTCCTCTGCTGCCCGTCTCTTCGGCCCACCGTCTCTGGGAGTTCCTGGTTCCGTCATCCACTACTTCAGCTGTGAATCTCTGTCATTTCTTCGTCAAGGACAAGATGATAACGAGACAGAAACACAGGAGCAGACGAGACAGAACGAGACAGAAACATAGGAGCAGACGAGACACAGACACACAGAAGCTGACGAAATAGGAACAAAGGTGCTGACGAGACAGGAACAGAAGAATCGACAAGTCAGGAACGCGAGAGCTGACGAGACAGGAACAAAATAAGCCGACGAGACGGGAACAGGAGAGCTGACGAGACGGGAACATGAGAGCTGACGAGACGGGAACACGAGAGCTGACGAGACGGGAACGAGAGCTGACGAGACAGGAACAAAATAAGCCGACGAGACGGGAACACAAGAGCTGACGAGACGGGAACACGAGAGCTGACGAGACAGGAACACGGGAGCTGACGAGACGGGAACACAAGAGCTGACGAGTCAAGAACACGAGAGTTGACGAGACGGGAATACGAGAGCGGACGAGACAGGAACACGAGACCTGGCGAGACGGGAACACGAGAGCTGACGAGACGGGAACACGAGAGCTGACGAGACAGGAACACAAGAGCTGACGAGTCAAGAACACGAGAGCTGACGAGGCGGGAACACAAGAGCTGACGAAACGGGAGCACGAGAGCTGACGAGACGGGAACACGAGAGCTGACGAGACGGGAACCCGAGAGCTGACGAGACGGGAACGCAGGTGCTAACGAGAGGCAGGAGTATTAGACGTGATGGGATGAGAACTAGGAATTGTTCCCATCATTATACAGTATATTTTTTTCCATCATAGTTATCCATCCTTGTGGTGTATATATGTATATATTTCACTTCTGGTGTATCCCATTTTCTGTTCAGCAGTACGCGTCTTTGCATTTACTTTTATCTTTCGCATCCTCCTGTTAGCTAATATTTCTTATGCTAGCTGCAGGGTTCGGGGGCTCAGCCATGCGCCGGGCCTCAGCTGAGATGCAAATTCGCAAATGGAAAAACACTTAGCTTGCATATCTTGACACCCCCGGCATGATATCGTGGCGTTAGCACATTAACTGTATCGTAATGTATCGCAAAGGTTCGTAACTTTTGCCAGAGACTCGGCCCATGCATAACTGGTGACGAAAAATGGTTGGGTCTGTTGTTGTTTTATGATTTAAAGATTTTGGACGTAGTGGCTTCCTCTTCATCCAGAGGAAGTATATCACTTTCTCCATTACTGGATTTTGAAAGCGGGTCGTTTTTCCTTTATTTCACTTTTAGCGCTGTCCGGCCTTGCGTATTTTCTTTCTTACTGTCTCCTTTCTCAACGCAGACCATAGAGGAAAACTTCAACTTTGTTGTGTCTTAATTAGACTGATAGTGTTCGCAGGGAACGTCTTTCTTTTGAAATTCGCAAGCGCTGAAAGGGACAACAAGAGGTCATAGGAAAGAAACTCGTTAAGAAATGTAAAGAGGTATTGTTATGATGTTAAAGTCGAGAATGAATAGAATAAGTTAAGACTTTCAGTGTTAAAGCTTTTCCTTTACTTTTTTTATATATAATCTTTCACATTCGAAAATTCTCATTCCTGATACGTAGCAGGAACTCACAACCATCCTCATTCCTCGTACATTTCAGTAACTCACAACCATCCTCATTCCTCGTACGTAGCAAGAACTCACAACCATCCTCATTCCTCGTACGTAGCAAGAACTCACAACCATCCTCATTCCTCGTAAGTGTCCGGAACTCACAACCATCCTCATTCCCCGTAAGTGTCAGGAACTCACAACCATCCTCATTCCCCGTAAGTGTCAGGAACTCACAACCATCCTCATTCTCGTACATGTCAGGAACTCACAACCATCCTCATTCCTCGTAAGTGTCAGTAACTCACAACCATCCTCATTCCTCGTACGTAGCGAGAACTCATAACCATCCTCATTCCTCGTACGTAGCAAGGACTCACAACCATTTCTATTGCGTGGTAGTTGTGGGAAAAAACTCATCGGTTTTTAAGAAAGGTCGTCAAGTCCTGGCTTGTGCCACCTCATTCCCTCCCCAACAACACAATGGCAAGGACATTGTTTGCTCGTCAGAGGGTCGCCGGACGTGTGTTCCTGGCTCTTAACAGTGTTCATGCGTGTATTTCTGTGCTTGCATTGTTCACTTCTGTAGCTCCTGTACTTGTCGTATTCATTTGCGTGGGTGCTTGTATCATTCGTGCGTGTAGTTCCTGTGCTTGTGGTCCCGATACTTGTAGAACTCGTTCGTGTGCTGCCAGTGCTGGTAGCGCCCATGCATTTGGTGCCAGAAATTGTAAGCAAAGATCATCAATTACTCCAAAAACTTCTAGGGCTATGGTGTTTGCTTTATCTCGGTGGTCTGAATCCTTTATGTGTTCTGGCTCACTCACCCTACCTTGCCCATACTACTTCAGTCCCCTCTCCTCCCCTCTCTCGCTCGTCGTATGCAAACATTTACGGAATTTTCGACAATCTTCGAGGGTCCTCCAAACCATTACTGTGTTCTCTCCTAACAATCGTACATTGTAGGAAGTGGTTCCTGGTTTTGTGGGGAGTAGAAATATTTTTTTTTTTTTTGCTTTTTTAGACTTAGAGAGTCTGTTACTGAACCTTATACACTCTATTACAGCGACTGGTATTCGTCTGGCATATCGCTGTAATCTGTCATGATTTGTAATGCATTACCTTACCACAGTATTTCCTGAACTCTTATTTATGCCATTGGATATTCTATTCTTTTATTCCTTCATCGAAATTCCGTTTTTTTCTCTCTCTTTTTCTAATGTCTTTTGAATCTGAATGCTCGCCTGGGCTCACGGGGGTAGAAAATCAATATACCAATAGTTTTATTCGAAACTCTTCGAAAATAAATTTGGTTTGGGTCACTTGAAGGCTCGGCCACGCCATCTGCTGCTGATGGTAGCACCTGCTGCCTCACAGCCAGCTAGGGCAGGTGGCCTAGCGTAGTGACTACATGATGTCTGAGGAAGTAAGGGGCTGGGGCGCTCCCACTACCTCCTCCTCCTCCTCCTTGCGCCACACGACACTGTGACTGACTGTTCGCTGCTGACAATCTCCGTTCAGGAGACGCCAGGTACCTGAGGCTCACACGTGCAAATGGATGTGATGGTCTAACAGACTAAGAGTGGACATCCTGCTCCCAATACACGGCAGGAGAGATCTCATGAAAGAGCCAGTTCAAGCTTTCACATCTGAAATTTTCGGGGTGTCGGAGTTTCACCTTCACGGAAAAGCAGGTTGAATACGTGCATTTGGGCGTGTAAAGCTGCTCCTCGCCACATAATGGTGCGTTGCAATCAACTATGGAGGCAAATTGTATCCCTTAGCTTCTGAAGGTCATTATTCCTTGGAGAAAAATGATGTGTGGCCCTCGCTAAGGGCCGACTTCATGCAAGGCTTGGCGTCTATAATCGCCCTAACCCGGAAAATGACGAGTCGTCAAGGTGCGCATCACCTTGCCTCAGTGCCTTAGTTCCGGGGATTCTAGCCTGGGTGTTTTTCTACATGTTGCGCCGGATCCCTGGAGGGCAGCGGAACACGAGAGCCCCGGCCTGGGGGACGCCATCCGCTTGTCATGTAACCCAGCCGATCTACAAGTTCTTAAGTGCTTCTCACGTCGCCTGTGGCCACGGTGGTATAATGGTGAGATCACTTCATGTGGAGCGAATTTAGAGGTTTTACAGATTTGTTCTTCTTCACTCTCACTGTGCAGGGTTGGTTATATTTACGATAGTGGCAGAGTGGGGAAAAGGTGGAAAGACAGATGGTGTGTGCACTGGCATTGGGAAGAAAATAGAAGCTACGTAAGGAGGTTGTAAATCAACAGAAGAAACATAAGAGAAATTTAGATTGATCTCAAATCCTTCAGACTTTCCTGCCACCAAAATTCTTTGAAAACGCTGATGCTTTCCCTCTAACAAACACGGAGATAAGAAGAATTTGCACAGCAATAAAACCTTAACGAAATCTGATGAATCTAGATCGGGCGGTAGCCAACCCGTCGCCATACCAGGGAAGGTCTTTGAAGGCCACAACATAAAGCAAACAGCCTCCTCGGAGCCTTGCCTGAGGCCCAGTTAAAAACCTGAGCTCCATATGTACACAGAATACCAACTGAGTGAGCCTTATAAAGCTTCGTGGGTGTAAAAGGCTGATTTACGGGATTGTGTAGTCTCAAGCACTTATACTTCGTACGACTTCGAATCGAATCTCTTTCTTCTTTTCATGGTTGGTTTGTAGTCACACGTCGCCCCTGATATCATTGGTTTCTGCCAGTAGACCTGGTCTCGACCTGCAGACGCCGACCTGGTCTCTGCCAGTAGACACTGACCCGACCCTTAGCAGCAGACACTGACCCCACCTCTACCAGATGCCACTGACCTGTTCTTTCCCTTAGAAGACATCGACCCAACCCCTTCCAGCAGACAGTGACCCGACCTCTACCAGCAGACACTGACCCGACCTCTCCCAGCAGACAGTGACCCGACCTCTACCAGCAGACAGTGACCCAACCTCTACCAGCAGACAGTAACTCGACTTCTACCAGCAGACACTGACCGACCTCTACCAGTAGACAGTGACCCGACCTCTACCAGCAGACAGTGACCCGACCTCTACCAGCAGACAGTGACCCGACCCCTACCAGCAGATAATGAACCGACCTCTACCAGCAGACACTGACCCGACCTCTACCAGCAGACACTGAACCGACCTCTACCAGCAGACACTGACCCGACCTCTACCAGCAGATAGTAAACCGACCTCTACCAGCAGATAGTAAACCGACCTCTACCAGCAGACACTGACCCGACCCCTACCAGCAGACTCTGACCTGTTTTCTGCTCGTAGATATTAGCTCGGATTATTATCGAGTTGAGTATCTCTCTTCCCTGAACTACCTCCAGCATCTCAGTCCTGGTCCCATGATCCTGATGTGACTCAGTCAAGGAGATCATCAAGGTGGCATTCAAGGCCGCCCCCAACACTCAGGTCACTCGCTGCATCGCTGTTGCTAAGTTTCCCAGTCGATGCCTTGGCTTCTTGACTCACACTTCCCCTGTCAAAGAGGCAGAAACACGAACAGACGAAACAGATGAACTTAAGTTGGTGCGGAAAGAACAATCAGAAGACAGCAAAGAGAAGGTGCCAACAAAAAAATCATTTGATAGATGTAAATGTAAATGAAATAACTAATATTTCGTATTGTTCTACTCATCTACCATCACCTGAATTCGGTTATGCCCTATGATTTCAGTGGAATCATTCGAGGTCATTTAGATAACCAAGGTCATTTGGAACTACAGTAGTTATTTCAGTAGTCACTCGTGACATACAAATCACCTCAAGCAGCTTTAGGTCAGATGGTCATTCTAGATAATCTAAAGTCTTGCAAATTACCCAAAATCGTTGATGAGGCTTCCCGGATCAGTCAAGATGATTAAAGATCATACCTACCACCGCTAGATCGTTTGACGCTGAACGAGTCGCTCGTAAAATGTTTCCAGTCACGTCAGATTGCTGTAGCAGACTATGAAGATCACCTGAGCGCATGTGAGGTCACACAGACCATCCTAGATCGAACGAAGATCTAAAAGGTCAACTCACCTGACCAGAGAAGTACATAGGAATTCAAGAAGGGGAAAAAAAACAAAAGACTCTTGGTCTGTGACGAAGTTCTCTGGCGGAAAACAGCTATAAGGATCGCATGTTCCTAGTCTTAATCAAAAGGAAACTGGATAGTTAAGCAGAAGGCTACGAGGTCATCTTGAGTTGACGCAGACTTCACATAGGTCACCTCTGCTTACAGAGGCCTTTATTGGCCATTCTGTATCGTCTTTAGTCGCACAGGTCAACCCAGGTCGTCCGAGGTCAAAAAGGTCTCCTCAGCCACCAGTGGTCCAGGTGCTGGGGGTTTGGGAGGCATTCAGGTCATTTGAGATCAGACAGGTCACCTGAACCACCTCAGACAGGTCACCTGAACAACCACCATCCCAGGTGTTCAAGTTGGGAGGCACTCAGGTCGTCCGAGGTCAAGCAGATGGCCTGAGCCATCTTCGTCCCAGGTGTCATCGTTGGGAGGCACTAAAATGACGTGGAAGTAGTTCCTCACATGATGATGATGATGATGATGATGATGATGATGCCTTTCGTGCCACTCTTTTTCGAACGCGTCTCTCCGTTGAGGCAGGTGGGGGTGGGGGGGTATAAAACATGCCCATAAACCACCACGGTATAATTACTTTATTAATAATCCGCTAATCTAGCTTTCGAGACGCGAATGAGCGTTGTAACCAGATAATTACTAATCTAGAAAATATAACACATACAGCACAGCTATGTAAGTAAAGAGAATTATAATCTGGGCGTGCTAACCATATAATCAGCGCCCTCCGGTTTAATGTAATCCCTGGGAGAAATGGATGTATAGAAAAGACTAGTATTACGGTACACACATAACACCTTGAAGACACTGATGAAGATGGGGAAAAAAATCAGAATCATAAAGGTTAATACCCCGGACCACGAAGGGAGGGCCTTTGGTCGGCAGATTAAAAGTTATAATGAAAGACTGGAGGCATTTAATTAAAAGGCTCCATGATGCATTAGGTGTTCATGACGCTAATGGCCTGTGGAATGTACAGATAATTTCCTTTGTGTCTTGGGTGAGAACTGGAGGGTTTATGTGTGGAGTGGGAGGAAAGAGTTGGGAAGGAGTGAGGGAAACGTTAAGAAAAGGAGAGAGAGAGAGATAGCGCATGAGGTGGTAAAGAGGTCTAGATGGATGGGACGGGATGGAGAAAGAGAGAGAGGCAGACTCTGGAGGAGGCATGGTAGGAGAAAGAGAGGGAAAGAAAGAGACTTGGAAGGGAGGGTGAAAGGGAAGGAATATCTGATTGAGGCCAAGAGAAAGGGGTAAAGGGAAGAGAAGGGATTAGAAAGGCAAGAAGGGCCGAGAAAGAAAGAAGGAAATGATGTGGAAGGGAGACGAGTAGGAAATGATGGAGGGATGAATACGAAGAAATAGAGAGTTAGAAAGAAGGAAATAACTGAGGGAGGGAGCGTAGAATAAAAGGATAGAGGCAGGGAAACAAACAATATCAAAGAATTTAGACAAGCAGACAGAAAGAGGACGACGAACAGTGAACAGAATAATAGAACGAGAATAGCAAACCTAAATGTCAAAGGAGTAGTTAAAGGAACAGGAGAGAGAGAGAGAGAGAGAGAGAGAGAGAGAGAGAGAGACAGACAGACAGACAGAAAGCTAAACGCCATGTTGAGCGACAAGGACAGAAACCCAGCTGAAATACACACCCCTCCCCCCCCTAACTAGACCCTACTGCCCCAACTGATCTTCTGACTCTGACAATTGAACGTTTAAACTCCAAAGCTGATCGTGGTGGAGGACACTCGAAGGTCAGTCCCTGTACTGAGTCTGAACTCGGCGACAGACAAGAGACGGTAATACAGACGAAGGGGTAACACAGACAACACTCTGTAGCACAGAAAGACACATACAGCAACAGAGTGTAGTAAGACACAGATAGTAATACTGCATCAAAAACAGACGATGATAGAAACAGACAGTAACATAGACAAACCGATGGTTGTACAAATAGACAGTGATAAAATCAGACGGGAAACTAAGAAAATTAGTCATGCAGACGGACATACATGTAGACAGACAGACAAAACGGACAGAAGAGGCCAGATGCCCTATCCAGATTAGACAAGATTAATATTTTTGTTAATTCAGAACAAATTGCGAGAAAAGACAAAAAAAAAAAAAAAGACGACTCGTCGCAGATAGACATCATCTCCCTATATCAAACAAGTTCTCGATGTATTCCAGCATTCGGATCCGTGTTCGCGGATCTCTGAACATCGAAGACGATGTGATTCTGAAGTGGGAGACGTAACAGCGATACCGATGATGTCAGGAGACGTCCTTGCCAGCGTCTTGCTAACAGGATAATGATGGCTGCCATCATCATCATCATCATCAGTGTGGTGGCGGGTCAGATACCCTCACCTTCGTAAGAGTTTCTCCCTCGCTTTAGGCGGATCTCGGCGTCCCCTGATATTCCCAGACAACGACAGGCCTTCCCAGTCGCCCTGAACGTCTCCATTACCCGCGATCGCATCGTGATATCCTCCCAGATAATCCCAAGAATTCCCAGAGATAGCTAGGCGATCTCCAGGTATCCACAGAGACTCTGGGCTCATGTCGGTAGCTGTGTATTATCTCAGATACTCCCCACGTGTCCCCGGATATCCAGTCAAGAAACATCGGTTTTCAAGAGATCGTCGGTTCTCTGTAGACTTCCCCGGGCACCTCGAAGACGCTGTGAAACTCCCCTCACACATCCTCCAGTTCTCCCTCGAGTAACCTTAAAAACTTCCTACCTTAGAACCTTCGATTCTTGCAGGCACGTAAGACACTGCAAGGTACTCACTCTCTCTCTCTCTCATGCACCACCTCAAGACACCTGCGACGTATTTCCTGGTTCACCCCTCACGTCGGCGCACTGCCCATAAACCTCGTCTAATGAAAGAAAGGAGGAAAAAAAAAATCTGTGTAATTGTTCGTCCCCCTTTAGCTTCGCTAGAGATAATGGCCAGGCGTGGAAAATGGCCTAATGAGATTGTTGTGCATGTCTCCTCAACTCGCCAGAGAGAGACTGGGACGAGCTTTCAAGCCTCGCCAGCCATTTGACCATTTTTTTTCATACAAAAGCCTTTTTTTTCTCTCTCTTCTTCCGTGAGGTGGATATTACAGCAGTACATTATTTTACCCTCCCTGTCTTTCGTGTTGACTTCCGGGTCCGGGTTACAGCCTGACCAGAGGCAGCTTGGGAACGAAGCTATTAATTACCATCACAGACTTCATGCTGCAGGTTCAAAGCACAGGCCGATTAATCAAGATCTCGCCCCGACATTTGAAAACTCGAGAGAGAGAGAGGGAGGAGGAGGGGAATGTTATGAGACACACTCGTGTAGGTGTGGTAGGCGGGGGACTTGTGCGTGTGGTGAGGAGATGAAGTGAATCAGGTGGAGGTATTTACCTGATAAGCGAGTGTGAGGAAGATCATACGATGAAGGATGATATTTCTCTGTATAACAAAGTTTGAATCAAGAATCAAGGGTTTGTACGTATTCCCCTCGACAAGGCGTGAATCAAGAAGAACTGTACCGTTTTCTTCCAGTGTGACTCCGTTCACACCAGAGCCACAGACCAGTCAGCCATCAGCCTGTGACACCCTTAACACTCCATCCTCCCAGTCAGGTTACACAATAGACTATATGCTTCACAATCTCGATCTGGGTTACTTACTCGTTTGATATCTGCCTGGCGTAGATTGACTGTGACTTCTTGTTATTTTTTTCTTTCTTTTTTTTTTCTTCCTCGTTCTTTTCTTCCCAGTCCATTCAGTAAGTAAGTGTGCTCGTACCTGAAGAAAAAATACAGCTTTGGGTAAATTTGGGTAAAGTCAGCCTGCGACATGTGAGAAGATGAATGCAACAAAGTGTCACGTCTATTCAATATTTAGAAGTGAAAATTGATGCCGAGGATTGTGTGGCCGGCACAATTCAGCGATTTGAGTTATGGCCGTTCATCAGAAACCACAGGATGATCCTCGTGAACAGATGAGTAATGACGACGAAAGAATAGACCAAGATAGATAGATAGATAGATAGATAGGAGAGAGAGAGAGAGAGAGAGAGAGAGAGAGAGAGAGAGAGAGAGAGAGAGAGAGAGATCGCTCTCTTACTAGATTTCTGTCAGCAGAAGAAAACCTTTACCTATCAGCTCTTATATATATATATATATATATATATATATATATATATATATATATATATATATAGGTGTCAGGTGCTGTCAACGAGCGTCCAGGGGAAACCGTGGCGAACACGAGCCTTGTGCGAGGGATCACCTCTCTCTCTCTCTCTCTCTCTCTCTCTCTCTCTCTCTCTCTCTCTCTCTCTCTCTCCAAAGGCTCAGGCCACACGAGGCGACCCCCACCTGTCAAAACCGTCAGTTTGTTCTCCCTGGCGGTAATTGAGCCACTTGGACCACTCAGCCAGCAATAATATCACACCCTCCCCCTCCCTCCCTCCCCTCCCTCCCCTCCCCCCAACAAAAGCTCTGTAAGATAAAAGGGAATGGGAGGGGGAGGGGAGGGGTGGGTGGGGGGAAGGGGAGGGGGTGGGAGGGGGGGAGGGGGGAATTTGATGCGTCTCACATGTTATCATTAGGGAAGGATTTCATTCTCTCTCTCTCTCTCTCTCTCTCTCTCTCTCTCTCTCTCTCTCTCTCTCTCTCTCTCTCTCTCTCTCTCCATCTCTGCTGGACCTGACCGACCCTCCCTCCCTTCCCATATACCCTCCCCCGCTCATTGTCTGAGTGGTAGCAAGTAGCATTATCATCACCCTGGCCTTTGGCAACATAAGTCAGTGGGAGGGGCCGTGTTCAGCCTAACATATTTAGCGTGGCTGACCCGCTGCATTGACGCGGACGGGGAGGTTCACTCTCGAATTAAGTTCAAAATTATCACGCTCAAATTAAGCTCAAAATTATCACGCTCAAATTAAGCCCAAAATTATCACGCTCAAATTAAGCTCAAAATTATCACGCTCAAATTAAGCCCAAAATTATCACGCTCAAATTAAGCTCAAAATTATCACGCTCAAATTAAGCTCAAAATTATCACGCTCAAATTAAGCCCAAAATTATCACGCTCAAATTAAGCTCAAAATTATCACGCTCAAATTAAGCCCAAAATTATCACGCTCAAATTAAGCTCAAAATTATCACGCTCAAATTAAGCCCAAAATTATCACGCTCAAATTAAGCTCAAAATTATCACGCTCATATTGAGTTCAAAATTATCACGCCAAATTGAGCTCAAAATTATCACGCTCTAATTAAGTTCAAAATTATCACGCTCAAATGAAGTTCAAAAATTATCATTCAAATTAAGTTCAAAATTATCCCGCTGAAATTAAGTTCAAAATTATCACTCATATCACGTTCAGAATTATCACGCTCAAATCAAGTTCAAAATTATCACGCTCAAATTAAGTTTAGAATTCTCACTCAAATCAACTTCAAATTGTCACTCTCAAATTAAGTTCAAAACTATCACGCTCAAATTAAGTTCAGAATTATCACGCAAATTAAGTTCAAAATTATCAGTTCTTAAGGTCAGTTTATCATATCATTATCACCTGTAACTTGTGTTTACAGCACAATTGGCCCAAGTCTTGTTAATCTGAGCTTAAACTTGGAAAGACCTTTATTCCGGGCCGGTGCTAAAGGTCACGTCTAACCTTCACCATTAAGAATATCAGAGTTATCCATAGAGTTAGGTGTTTGTCATGAGGGGTCACCATAGGTGTGCAAAGTGAGAGGGTTAGGGAAAATGATTTGGTAAACAGAGAAGAAGTAGTAAAAGCTTTGCGGAAGATGAAAGCCGGCAAGGCAGCGGGTTTGGATGGTATTGCAGTGGAATTCATATACAGTTCTAATCATAAAGGTCACCATCATATTCTTGTCATGAATGTCACCATTCATTTCTAATCAAAAAGGTCACCATCATGTTCTAATCATAAGGGTCACCATGCTGTTCTAATCATAAGGGTCACCATGCTGTTCTAATCATAAGGGTCACCATGCTGTTCTAATCATAAGGGTCACCATCATGTTTTAATCATAAGGGTCATCATGCTGTTCCAATTAAAGCCACCATGCTACGCTTACCATAAAGGTTGCGAATCCGTAGTCATCTTAACGAGTAACTGTGCTGTTCTGTACATAATGAAGTCCAAAGCATCTTCACTTGAATGATATATATGTTCACTTTAGTTTTATAACCTTACGACCTCTTTAACGCGGACCTGCAGTTTTAAGGCAACGCTACAATCGGCAGCAGGGAAAGGATGGACTCCTTTGGACGAGAAGGGTACTCCTTTTCGTCCATTGACGGATGTTAGTACCTGACCGATGGTGACTTTTTTCTCGTGGCCTAACTGCATGCAAGCAGAGTCCGGTAACAGCTGTTTGATATTAGTATTAGTATTACTACTGCTACTACTACCATTGTTAGTAGTACATAACCCCATAATCCCCCTTTCCCAAGCGTTCCTGCAGCTTCAAAAACTACTCGTAAGATCGGTAGCAGGGAAGGGATAGACTCCTCTAAGAGTGAGAAGTTCTTCCATAAGATTGTACTCCGATTATGAAACCGCCACAGGTGGTAAGTCGCTCGCGGCGTAACCACAAGCAACAGGCATTATTGGATTATATTCCAACTGACAGGCATACATAGAAGGGGTTGTTGGATGTGCCGTGGCAGCAAGCGGATTATCTGATCATTTTTTTGGGGGGGCGGAGACAAGTCTGAAAGTTCGTGATGGGTTTGATAAAAGAGGAAATGACTTATATGTGGGGGAGAAAAAAAAGTGGTGAAAAGGATCGACCTTAGACGAGTGGCCCGTTTGCAGAGTTGCCAAGAGACTTTAAGTGAAGAATGGCTTATGGTGAGGGTATACTAAAATAAGGGTGGAAAGCACTATAGAGAAGAAGTCCTCAAATGTGCAGACGAAGTGTATAGTATACGGAAGGTGGGATAAAGTATAGTGGATGGTTGAATGAGGAAGTCATATCACCATGGAAAAAGAGAAGTGTTTAGACGATAACTGCTGGGAAGGTGTTTGACAGACTAGAAGGAGTACAAAAGAAAGTGGCAGGAGGTGAAGACTATTAGATACAAGAGGTGAAACAGAGGACATATGCGAGATGGAGCGAGAGAGTATCGATGAAATTCGTAGACAGTAAAAAAAAATGTTTCGGAAGGAGGTCATTCGTGTGGGGAAGAGAAGAGACCAATTTGGGGACGGTGGGGACTGGTAAACTAACAGAGATATGAAGAGACAGACTGTGTACTTCAAGGGCTGCTGAATGTTGTAGATAACATGGGGAGTAAACTTGCTGTATTCAAGACGAGGTGACATGCGGAGTGAGAGAGTCTTCGTGAATGCCATGATGTAAAGGACGTGGTGCATCCCAGTGCAGTTGACCTATGGCAAAGCATCAGGAGTGGATGGGACTGCAGTTGAGCTTCTTAAGAGAGAAGACGTCAATATTGTTAACTGGCTAGTCCAAGAGGCTACAACCCTATTCACACGTTCCAAAACTGGGACGCGAAATTTTTTTTGTGGTGCAAGAATTTTTTTTTTTTTTGTCAGTGGTAGTGATAATGATTAGAATTAGAAAATGACAGTTTTTTCTGTTTAGGAGTACAATTACTACTGAGAATATACAGAATATACAGAATGTACAGAATATTACTGAGAATATACAGAATTTGCTCATTAATGTGGCTAAAAAACACCCATAATAGTTGTACATTATTATGTGCCACATCTGGAGAAAAAGGAAATGGTGGCAGGCTTTGAGGGTCTTGAGAGTAAGAGTGGTATATAGCAAGATTATCCTTGGGATAGTTAGGCGATCCATTGCTTGTATGGCCCAATTTAAGGTGCCTGAGAACTGGCAGAATGCACCTTTACGACACTTACATGAAGGCTAAAAGACAAACATTTCCTAACATTTCTAAAACGGAAAAGAGGGTTATATATCATTATATATCATTGAATCTTCTATTATCAAATACACAAAGAATTATAATCTTAATATTAGTGATGGTTTATACAAATTGAATAACTTTATTGTTGATAAAATTTGTGAACAGTTCACTTTCTTGTCCACATAATAAGTTTATGATATGCTCGTTGTCTGTCTTGGACAATCGCATGTTTACCAAATGGTGTCCTAGCTACATCTCTTCGTTGTATATCAAGTGACTTATATTTCTCCCTTGTGTCTCCCCTGATGATGTGATCAGTATACGAAAGTGCACTTGGGAACTTATCGTGTTTCATTTTCCATGTGGATTCATAGGAATATATATATATATATATATATATATATATATATATATATATATATATATATATATATATATATATATATATATATAATGTATATATATATATATATATATATATATATATATATATATATATATATATATATATATATATATATATATATATATACAGGCACTTTCATTTTGTTGGAAAATCATAGCCACTCTCACGTTTGCATGTTTGAAAGGAAAAAAATAATGTATACAGCATTTCAATATCAGCACTGACAATTAATGATTGTGAAAATTGAATGAAGATAACAAATTCATCTTCTGGTTTATTCAAAAACTGGAAATAGACAGTAGAGCGACGGGGAGTCGGAAACACTGACGGGTTTTATGGAAAAATTCATCTTGTGAGAGTGATACGAAGCAGGGAATTATATTTTGCTCTAGATCTGTTCTAGTATAGACGCATGAGCATCCTAGAATATAGGAATTTGGTCCAATGAGTCAAGAGAAATGCAGATGAATGGACGAATATTTTGCCATGCCCTAACGATGAAATATATTTTCTTTTGTCTTAGTCGTCAAAATGTATTTTGCTATATGGCTTTGTGGTCAATAAGTATCTGATTACACCTTTGAAGTAAAAAGTATATTGTTATTCCTTAACGATCAAAAATATTTCACGATGCCTCAGCAGTCAAAAAGTATTTTTGTAGTGCCTAGCACTCACAAAGGATTTTGCTGTGCCATAGCAGTCACCTATATATTTCGCTGCTGTGCCCAAGCAGTTATAGAAGTATTTTGTTATGCCTCCGATATTATAGAATTATTTTGTTGTGCCTCAGATGTTATAGAAGTATTTCGCTGTGCCTCAGGTGTTATAGAAGTATTTTGCGCCTTCATACCAGTCACTGAAAGTATTTTGTTTTGCCTTTGCTATCAAAAAAAAACTTTTGCCAAGCTCACACAGTCAAAAATAAAATTTTACCAAGTGTAGAAATTTAAGAATAAGAATTGTATTTTGCCGAGCTCAAACAGTAACAAAAAAAAAGAAAAGAAAAAACGAAGCTCTTGCACTACGAAGGAAAAAAGGTAGTATTTCCTATGCCATAAAAGTCATTAGATACTGCGTATTCAAAGCTAATGAAAATGGCCTTGAGTATACGTACGGTAATGGATGAGTAATGTCCCTTTCGCTGTACTTCTGAGCGATAACTTTTTCATAATGTATCATAAGAATTCCTCTGAATATTGTACACATAAGATATTCTTTTATTCATTCAGTCTCCTGTGCCGCTCAAACATTCAAGTCCTCCTCACCAGCGGCACCGCTGGACTTTGACAACAAAGTCAGTTTATTGCTTTTGCCTGACTGGCTACGGCGAGTACACGCCATCGTGCACTGCACCGGGACACCCGCAGTGATTTGCTGTGGTCCTGGCAGTGATAATGGGACGGAAAAGAGTATAGTCGTTTCTCTCTCTCTCTCTCTCTCTCTCTCTCTCTCTCTCTCTCTCTCTCTCTCTCTCTCTCTCTCTCTCTCTCTCTCTCTCTCTCTCTCTCTTTCTAAGCGCTAGCCGCTGCCTCCTAGCAGAAGCGCTACTCCTAATGTACACGTAGATAGGGAGGAACTGAGCCCCAAAAAATCAGTATGAGAAATACGAAAGACTCAGAACACTCTAGGATGAAATTCTATGAACAAGTTGGAGGGTAGGAGAGAATAAGTGTTGTTTTGAAACCTTACGGATTTAGAAGGCTTCGAAGCCTCAGCTAAGCAAATTGTGCGAATTATCCTCCGTCGACAAAGCAAAAATAGGTTTGAACAACGGAATGGAAATAACTTAGAAAAAAATATACATCACTCTTGTTTTAAAAGACAAAACTTTATAATATACATCAAAAGAAAATATTCTCGTCTTGTCTTGTCCATCTATCCACTCTGTATTTCGTGGTCTTCGAAAAATCCTGTACCAGCCATTGTTTCCAGATAATTTCCACCAATCACAGCCGGCGCACCAACTCCGCTCCGTCGACCAACCACAGCTCGGCAACCTTAAGAGCTGTCTGCTTACCTATAATTCGAAGAGTAACAGCTGTAATGGACCAGCCTCACCGAGGCAATACACGGATATATTTCATATCTATGTTTCACCTTCCTTAGTTTTTGCTTATTTTTTTCTTTTCAACTTGGCACTTTGTCTGCTGCGAAGGTTTTCGTCTTGGTTTATTCTGTATGTTTTTTGCCAAAGGTTCAGAGGTTCGATCAGAATCATTTACACTGCCCGGAATAGACGTTTACTTCACAAATCTCAAACAGCCTTCGCCTCTAGGTCATCGTATGAATTGGTACGAATTCACAACGAAAAACTTTTGTTTCAGGTAAATTTTATCATTATTCAGGTCTGGTTCTTAAGATAGCTAGGTCCACTCATTTCATTAAGTGTAACGTTTATATTCTTTATCAGAATTTGAAACGAATAACCCATATAAAGTGTTCATAAAAGTTTCGCATATATTTCGAAACTAACCGATTTCATTGTTGCCCTATCAACCGTCTATCACTTTCATTTACCGTAAAAAATGTAACACGAGTTTATTGTCTTGAACTCAAAGGACAGAAACGGAAGGACAGAAACGGAAAGAGCAATTCTAGCAGTTTCCGGAGTTCAGTTTATTTTTAATACGTTTTCTCTGAGGTAGAATCATACGACATGGGTAGGATGGTGTCGTCCCTCTGTATGACGCTGTCACATGATTTGATTAAACTGGGATGTGATCAACTTCTGTAGACAGAACTGAGAGGTTTAAGTTGGGCCTTCTGAAACCACAGATTGGGGCTGTGACCATTCATGAAAGTTTCTGATATATATATATATATATATATATATATATATATATATATATATATATATATATATATATATATTAATTTTCCGAAAGAAGGAACAGAGAAGAGGGCCAGGTGAGGATATTCCCTCAAAGGCCCAGTCCTCTGTTCTTAACGCTACCTCGCTATCGCGGTAAATGGCGAATAGTATAAAAAAAAAATATATATATATATATATATATATATATATATATATATATATATATATATATATATATATATATACACACACACACGGAAATATGAAGGTAAAAGCAATTTCCGACCATCAAAGCTAGACACAAGAGCAGCTACGGAATTCTGCAACCCTGAATACTGTCATAACATACATTCACACATGCACACACACACACACACACACACACACACACACACACACACACACACACACACACACCTAGGTAGATAAATAGATAGATCGTCACGAAGGTAAAGACAGAGACACATATGGTGCGGAACAATGCCCCAGGCCACCAGAGTACTCAGCCTTGTGTAACAATTGCTGTGTGGCGACGGTGTACAACATTATTTGCCTCCAGCCTCAGTGTACCCTGGGCCATGGACGAAGACGTGTGTGTGTGTGTGTGTGTGTGTGTGTGTGTGTGTGTGTGTGTGTGTGTGTGTGTGTGCCCTACCCTCTCTTGGAGTGATGGTACGACAAAGAGATAGTGATAGATGGACGTAGAGGTGTTCACTGTTGAGGAAACTTTCTCGTACACGTAAAAGTGGAAGAAACATTTATATTGAATGCCATTATACAGGGTTGACATGGTCCCTCTCCTGGACTGAGCAGATTCAATTCCCTGCCTGGCGAACGTCACCTGTTGTTGCTTGTATTTGATTACACCAGACTGGTCAGCCTGGGGGACGCTCCTGCCTCCGCCTGGCTTACGTGCGGAAGAGAATTTAACTTAAATCTCTCTCTCTCTCTCTCTCTCTCTCTCTCTCTCTCTCTCTCTCTCTCTCTCTCTCTCTCTCTCTCTCTCTCCCCACCTCTCGTACCCTCACTCACCTCGTTTCTTGCTCCTCCTCAAAGCGGGACACTGACCCTCCCCTCCTCCTCCCCCTCAAACCTTCCTAGGGATGTCAGCCATCCAGGAAAGACTCGTTCTCCCAGCCGTCTAAGCGTTGCTCTGAAGAGACACAGAACCGAACCCTGTCCTCGAGTGGCAATGTAGGCTACACGCAGGATGCGTTGTATGTTCACATCCACAATAACATTGCGTTATTCGATGTCGTATGACGAACTGGAAAAATAGTCGAACGCTCTCTTGTGTGGCACTCAAAACCTCGTCCTCAGGGCCTTAGTGAATGAATATTACGGCTGCGAACTTAAAAGTGTCCGATGCCCTCGTGTATCAGCAGACAGATCCCTCAGTCGATACGGCAAAGGTGGTCCTACTGCTGGAGCATTCGTCGAGTGGAGTGTATAGATCGAGTCGTCAACGTGAAAGCAGAAGCAAGTCTCGCCTCTTGAGGAGACCATCACTCCATCAGCGAGACAGGTCATCAGGCGGGCTCTCGCCTCCAGACAACAGAAAATGGGGGCGGTGGTGGACGCGCTGGGATGGTGGGAAACATACGGAGACGATGGTTGAAGGGGGTTTTTCTTTTTTTCCTCCTCCTCCTCCTCCTCCTCCCTGTCTTTTATTTTTGTAGGGAGTGCTGAGAGGGAAGTAGAGTCGCAGCGCAAATTAGCTCCCGTTGATACAAAATTCCTCACAAAGAGTGAGAATAAAGAGCGTGGAAATGGTGTTTTCCCTTCCCACTTTCCTGCAGTATTTATAAGCCAGAGGAGCGGGCGGGCATGTTGTTCTCTTAAGAACGTTTGAGTCTTTTAAAGTCGAGGCGTAGGTGTTGATCCGCTCGCCCTGTGTTGACCCCGATTTACTGGTGGTCTAAATGTTGGAGAGTGAAGTGTGGACGCTCAGTGCTGACCTCCTCCTCCTCCTCCTCCTCCCTCCCCCCCACCTAACCACCCAACCAACCAAAGGGGTGGGGGGGGGGGCCTCCTTCGGTCGGTGGGTGAAAATGGCAGGGCAGTAAAAACTTAGTCCAAATGATCCGTGATGAGGACCCGCCATCAGAAGTTTGGCCCAAGTCCAGCACGACTTTCTTGTTCGTCCCTCGCGTCAAGAGCCTTTACTCATGGAATATTCATGCGCCGTGACCAGTATATTGGCTCATATCCCTTGGTTCAGTGAGTTCGTGTGCTCAGCAACTTAGCCGGTGCTGCTTCTAGTACGCCTCTTCCCTCCATTGACTCAGATAAATGACTGTAATAAAAAAATCTTTTGGAATTTATGTGTGTTTTACTGCAAGTGAAAACATCATACAGCGGTCATATATATATATATATATATATATATATATATATATATATATATATAGATAGATAGATAGATAGATAGATAGATAGATAGATAGATGTTTTGATTCCTTCAGATGGTTTCAGGTATCTGCAGATCTCACAGGTTGTCAGAATCATTGTCATCACTCTTTGTCATTGCTGGAGAGCAGCCGCCTCTTCCATTACCTCTGCAAGAGCACGCCATCCCCTACCAGCGTTTCAGCGAGTCAGGCATCATGCTGTGTGTTCGAGGCAGTTTATGCCTCTCCCCCACCCACCACCTGGTCATCAACGAGGCAGAAAGCACTGCGCCCTCAACATCTGTTAATGGCAAGTCTCGAGGTCTCTGACGTGGCGTATATTCTGTAAATGATCATGTATATATCTTTGTCTTTCTTTGAAAATCTTCTTCCCCGTTTTTTTTCTCGTGGTTTTGCTGGTATTGTGCTGCGAGAATTCTTTTTCTTTGACGTCATAAAATTTCTCTTCGGGTAAAGTAGAATGATTTTGGAAAGTCTCTTGTCTGAACGTGTTAGTGTAGACAATTGCCAGACAGTAATGTTGTATATTATTAAGCTTCAGGTGATTTGAAAACGCAGTGTATATATATATATATATATATATTATATATATATATATATATATATATATATATATAATATATATATATATATATACAGTGTTTCCCTTCATGTAAATTATCAACTCATGCTCATCTTATTAAGTATTTGGTTGTATATGCTGGAGAATATGCTGCCCTTTCTGTGTTCCAGGATTTGAAATATCATTATATTCCATGACCTGCACTTTCTCCTCTCTCTCTCTCTCTCTCTCTCTCTCTCTCTCTCTCTCTCTCTCTCTCTCTCTCTCTCTGTATATCTTCACCCACATGATTCTGCCTTAACCAGTATCCAAGCCTAATGGATGCCACCCAAACACTGTTCCTCGTTACCACACACATTACCTTTGAAATCTCTCCGTTTGCACCCAACCAACGACAGAGGTTTATTGAATAATGTTATCTGTATTTTCTTTTCTTTTTTTTTTTTTGTCAATCTGGAATTATTTCTTTATGGTTGGTAATGAGTTGATCTTATGTTGTGGAGGCACGTGGAGGGTCTGGACACGTCAGAAACGGAGCAGTAACACTGGAAGGCTGGTTTAGGTTCGTAATGTTATTACTTTGATAAAAGTGCAATTGCTATTCTACATCAGCATTACCTATATATATATATATATATATATATATATATATATATATATATATATATATATATATATATATATATATATATATATTTCACTTTTTTATTATACTTTGTCGCTGTCCCCCGCGTTAGCGAGGTAGCGTAAGGCAACAGACGAAAGAATGGCCCAACCCACCACCATACACATGTATCTACATACACGTCCACACACGGACATATACATACCTATACATCTCAACGTATATATATATATATATATATATATATATATATATATATATATATATATATATATATATATATATATATATATATATATACACTCAGACATATACATATATACACATGTACATAAAATCTACTGTCTGCCCTTATTTATTCCCGTCGCCACCCCGCCACACATGAAATGACAGCCCCTCCCCACCTCATGTGCGCGAGGTAGCGCTAGGAAAAGACAACAAAGGCCACATTCGTTCACACTCAGTCTCTAGCTGTCATGTATAATGCATCGATATCACAGCTCCCTTTCCACATCCAGGCCCCACAAAACTTTCCATGGTTTACCGCAGACGCTTCCCATGCCCTGGTTCAATCCATTGAGAGCACGTCGACCCCGGTATACCACACTGTTCCAATTCACTCTATTCCTTGCACGCCTTTTACCCTCCTGCATGTTCAGGCCCCGATCGCTCAAAATCTTTTTCACTCCATCTTTCCACCTCCAATTTAGTCTCCCACTTCTCCTCGTTCCCTCCACCTCTGACATATATATCTTCTTTGTCAATCTTTCCTCACTCATTTTCTCCATGTGACCAAACCATTTCAAAACACCCTCTTCTGCTCTTTCAACCACACTCTTTTTATTACCACACATCTCTCTTACCCTTACATTACTTACTTGATCAAACCACCTCACACCACATATTGTCCTCAAACATCTCATTTCCAGCACATCCACCCTCCTCCGCACAAATCTATATATAGCCCACGCCTCGCAACCATACAACATTGTTGGAACCACTATTCTTTCAAACATACCCATTTTTGCTTTCCAAGATAACGTTCTTGACTTCCACACATTTTTCAACGCTCCCAAAACTTTCGCCCCCCTCCCCCACCCTATGATTCACTTCCGCTCCCATGGTTCCATCCGCTGCCAAATCCACTCCCAGATATCTAGAACACTTTACTTCCTCCATTTTTTCTCCATTCAAACTTACCTCCCAATTGACTTGTCCCTCAACCCTACTGTACCTAATAACCTTGCTCTTATTCACATTTACTCTCAGCTTTCTTCTTTCACACACTTTACCAAACTCAGCCACCAGCTTCTGCAGTTTCTCACCCGAATCAGCCACCAGCGCTGTATCATCAGCGAACAAAAACTGACTCACCTCTTTATACTGTAGAAAGACGGTGTTCTACACTCCTGGGTCTTCCATCTCTTGAACTTTCTCTTCCATAATAAGATTGTTTTCTTTGCTTGTATGTGCTTGACTTGTGACCACAGTGGTGGACTGAGTAACGGGATAAGAAGTGATAAATTCTTGGATGATATTGTTATTGGTACTGTCTCACTGTGTTTATGCTCATATGTTATGCCGCAGTTCCCTAAACCCTCAGCTGCTGTGCACTAGATGAAAAATGAATAGATACATAGAATTATATATATATATATATATATATATATATATATATATATATATATATATATATATATATATATACACACAAATATGTACCTGTGCGACTCTTCATGTATATATAGAGAGAGTGGAGGGATTTCTCTCCATATGGTAGCTAGGCTTGCAATTCACCTCTCTGCCAGAATCACTTCCTATACAAAGATATGCATAGTTTTTAACAGCTTGGCTGCCGCAACTCACCGCATCGACGTATGCTGCCGTACTTGATCCTAGCCTCCACTCGTTATCTTCCTCTGCCGTAATGTGGCAACGGGTCATTATATCTCTGATTTATTACCATAGGTTTCGAGGGGGGAAAAAAATAAATAAATCATTATCGAAGCAGTGAGTAAACAGTTTTCTTTTTTTCGTGCTATATCTTTATGAATCTCATTAAAAGAAAGAGGAAAGCCTGTTTACGTAATGTCTATTTTTATAATCATTTACGCTCACGCCCACCCCGCCCACACGCCCAAACCTGTAATCTGACGCCTTAAGGACCAAGATATAATTTAGAGACTGGTTTTGGGCAGACGAATCCTTAAGAGACAGGATGTACCGAGTCCACTAGGACGTGCCTGTATTTTTTCGCAAGTTTGTAATACCCAAGAATGTATATATACGTACATAGAAATGCGTATATACATTTACGTTCATGCATATATTTTCGTACTCGTAAGTGCATACATATACGCACATCCGCAAATGAAACACACATACACACGGCTATCGTAGTGTCATGAGTAAGTGCAAAGCACACACACACACACACACACACACACACACAGACACACAAATTTCATGTCGAATCTCACCTGAATCACGAGGGTAGGTGAGTATGATGACGTAACAGAGACGTAGAGGAAGCCTGAACGTAAGTTTGCCCATCGTGATGCAGTCGCACACCAAACTGAAGGAGACGAACTTGAGAGCTTTAACTCCTTGAACACGAGAGGATATGACCCTTGAACACGAGCCTTAGGTATGACCGCTTGCCCTGTGGCTCGATCTTTATGGGTCAGGTCATCTTTGGTCACAAGTGGTAGTACACGGAAGGATCTTGTCATCGTGCTCAAAGTCGTGCAGCCAGACCTACTGGGCAAACAATCCAGTTGAGGAGGTCGATTAATAATCTAATTCAGCGTGTTTTCAAGTTTTTGACACCTAGTTCTTCGTGGTAACGAGTCTGGTGATGCTGCTTGTGAGTTCCCGTCTCGCCATCATCTCCTGGACTCCGTCTGTGTCTTGTTCTCGATACTGACTGAAGGAGAAGAAGACGAAGTCTGATCCCGGGCTGTGACTCCACTCTGAAGTGGTCCAGGAATATTTATCCTCTGGAGATGACTGTGGTAACCTTGGGTACAAGGCTCGAAGACGACGGTACAGCCCTTGGGTACAGCCCTTGAAGACGACGATACAGCCCTTGAGTAAAGCCCTTGAAGACGACGATACAGCCCTTGGGTACAGCCCTTGAAGACGACGGTACAGCCCTTGGGTGTACAGCCCTTGAAGACGACGGTACAACCCTTTGGGATGATGACGCGACTTTTGAAACCGACACACAAGCTAAGGACAGGGCAAAGGCAAAGGCCATCGTTAGCCAAAGGTCGTCACGTCGTGTTCAAGGGCTCCCGTATCTTTATTTTTTTGACTTGATCAGAGGAAGAACAAAATGAAGAACAACAGGAGCAAAGGGACAACAAAATAATTAGGCACCGTGCACAAGAACAAGCTTATTTGAATACCAGAAAATTCAGAGAGAACTCGAATCCTACACGAACCGGTAATTTACGAGACTGTTTTGCTCCTCAAGCTTCGAAACAACTCAGAAAAGGTACAGAAGGAACCAATGCAGCTGACGTGCAACAAATTTTATACCCTCGATCAGCGGCCATATTGGGTGGGCAGGAGGAGGAGGGGGCTGCTAGCTTGGTGGGTGACGGGGAAGGGATGGAAGGGGGTGGTGGGGTCTTGGAAGGGCTGCTGGGGATAGGGGTGGTGGGGCCTGGGAGGGAGTATGTGGGTGGCACGTCCGGGTTTAGCAGCCGTGTTCCTTTAAGAATATACACACAAGACGTACGTTTTCTTTGTTAAGAAATAGACCTGTTTTTACTCTAACTCTCCAAAGGTATATATATATATATATATATATATATATATATATATATATATATATATATATATATATATATATATATATATGAAATAAAACCACCAACCCGAATACCACCGTCCGGTAGCGCTTGTTTACCAATAGCGTCTTACCTACGTCTCTTCCTTGTATATCAACTGACTTCTCTACGTCTCCTACCTCATTCTTGTATCTCCCTCTGACGATGTGATCATTGCACGAAAGTGCACTTGGGAACTTGTGTTTCATTTTCCTGTGGTCTTATGCGTATACTAGACCACGCTCACCATTGTGACCTCTTGCAATTATATATATATATATATATATATATATATATATATATATATATATATATATACGAACAAAGTGCATAGGAACGCGCACCTTCATAGAACATACAAACCTCCAGCAGCCAGGATCGAACCCGGGGCCCCATACATATTCGTCATTTCCCGTGTTAACGAGGTAGCGTCAAGAACAGAGAACTGAGCGTTAGAGGGAAAATTCTCACTTGGCCACTTTCTCTGGGAGTGAGAAGATTACGTTTCAGTGATAATGTATCATCCTTCATGAACGAAAAGGCATAAAGTCTCGTTGAGGAACTTATTGCTCCAAAGGTGTCCATCATTACCCTGCTCCTGCGTGGAGTGCAGCCCCGGATCTGCCAGGGCCTCATACGAAGGGGACCTTGTGTTGTATTATGATGATGTTAGTAATATGCGACACGTCTTTCCAGCCTTAATATAGAAATTTCTATAGAAATGATCCAGGCCTAATCATTTGCACATCTGGCTTGAAGTATACATTGTTCTATGTCTATCGATATCACAGTAAAAAATGTAATATAGCTTTCAGGCCAGATACAATTTTTGTAACATGTACCGTATGTACTGTAACGAGTACACAAGGCATAAGACACCTTGATTTTTAAGAATATAAAGATGTGTACAAAGTAAAATGACCCGTTGGGCTTGGTAACGCCACAAATAAACACATATGTGAGTTTCTTCTTGTATGAATTATTCAAACAGACGCTTTTATGTGCGACTTTATATGTATATGCCATTATGTCTATACATGTGTGTGTGTGTGTGTGTGTGTGTGTGTGTGTGTGCTTATATAGAAGCGGAACTGTTTGTCCATACATGTGTTCGATTTTACGTCTTCATTCATATATATAAAGAGAGATAGTTAGATAGATAGATAGAGATAGAGATAGATAGATATAGAGTGGTGGGGAGAGAAAGAACACAGCTCCTTGGGCAAAAATGTCAATATAAGTACAAGAATAAGTTATGAAAACACGTTGAACAAACACAAATGAAAAATCGAGACCACGAACACATTCTTTCTTTTAGAACATGGTGATCGTTAAACTAGATAAAAAGAAAAAAAAAAGAAATGCGATTATATACAAATGTTCGAAAATGATGAGCCATCATGTTACGTGCCTCCCCCAGAAGCACATAACACCAGCATGTTTACTTTACCATCCATAGAGAGATGGGAATGAATATCCATAACAAGGCCCTCAGTACACGTCGTCACCCAGGCATGAGGACGAAAAATACACTAAAACATCTCAAACACGTAGTCATAAATAGAACTCGCTACCCTCTCTCTCTCTCTCTCTCTCTCTCTCTCTCTCTCTCTCTCTCTCTCTCTCTCTCTCTCTCTCTGATCTCTCCCCCCTTACTTCCACACTCTCCCTATCCCCCTCTCTCTCAATCTCTCTTACTCTCTTTCTTGTCCCCTTTACGCTCTCTCTCTCTCTCTCTCTCTCTCTCTCTCTCTCTCTCTCTCTCTCTCTCTCTCTCTCTCTCTCTCTCTCTCTCTCTCCTCTTCCCACTTTCTTCGAAACCTTGGATACATTAGAGGAGAAATTTTAATAACTCAGGGAGAGGCGTTGGTCGATGACGTATTTGAACCCCAGCCAGCCGAGCACTTCCGCGGCCCAGCCCCCGTCCAATAGCTGCCCTCGTAAAACCCAAGGTGGTCCTCTTCGCCTGGAAAGTCCCGGCAAGTCTGGAAAAGGGTCTGGAAAGAGGAATTCTCAAGTCTGGTAAGGTCTGGAGATGGGAATTTTTTCCCTTGGCTTCTTGGATATAGAAATTCTCACTCAGCAGAGCCTCTCTTTGATGAACAGAGAACATTATTTATATATATATATATATATATATATATATATATATATATATATATATATATATATATATATATATATATATATATATATGGTACCTGCCGCTTGCCGAAGCCTGGGTTATCCTCCCGTCCATTATGGGTATAATATATAGACGTTATTTTTTTTTACGAGAGATTCGTTTTTCATTCATAGTTTCGAGGCACTGATATTTGTCTTGTGGGATAACGAATACATGTAGGAAGTCAGTCAAGATATACACCAAAAAGACACAAGAGTCCTTCGTTTCTAGATTATCCCGTGAAGTGACTATTGCTCTTCATGTGCCGTCCATCCCGTTGCTAAGTTAGCGGAGAATTCGTCTCATATATGGGAAACTTAAACTGGAATCTACAATGGTATGATATGATTTTTTCTTCTGAGTGTAGCGCCAGATTTGATGTGTTCATGAGGCATCCGGTGTTGATAGCATTAACTGTGTAGGGAACGTTTAATGAATGTTAGGACCCTAATATCCTGATACAGAAGAGGCCTTCTCACACTGTAATATATACGTTCTGTGGTGACTTTATGTATATATACATTTTCGCCACTTCCCGCGCCAGCAAGGTAGCGCTAAGAACAGAGGATTGAGCCCTAGAATGTTTTTTTTTTTTGGTGTGTGTGATTACGATTTGTGATTGCTATGTGTACGTTGCTTGAAGAGAGCTTTATCCTCGCTTTGTCCCCTTTTTAACCTTGTGTAGATATCCTTCTCTTTACTCTTACGCGCACACACACACGCACACACACACACACACACACACACACACACACACACACACACACACACACACACACACACACACACACATACACACACATACACACACCTGCCTAAGTCAGCGAATCGTACCCGAGATAGCCTGTGTGTGAGTCATGGTCAGCGACGCTAGCCGTTAGATAACAGAATCCTGTATGTGTGCGTGTGTGTGTGTGCGCGCGTGCGTGCGTGTTACGTTTTTCCACAATTTCACAGAAACAGCAGAAAATTATCATCTGGTGGACATAGATCCATGATATTGAAACATAGCGTGTGAATCCCGTAGATTTGCGCTTAATTACCTCTCCTCTCATAGCGGAATGTCTCTTCTCAGTTACTTACATACACGAACCCGAGATCGGAGCGAGGTGATCTGGTTCTAACACCACTGAGAAAGATTCAGTCCCCTTAAAAGCAGTAGAAGACTGTGATAACAAAACGCGTTCCCTCCCTTCGGTCAGAACATCACCAGAAGTTCTCCAACAGTGTTTTTCTATTTTGATTATTTGGCAATTCATAAAGAGGCATCTTCGTGACTTCGGTTGATTGTTCTTGCCCAAAGTTAATTCCTTGTGATTATGTATTTAGCTGGATGCTTAAGATTGGCCTTGATTGGATACCCAAGATTATATTTGCTAGGATACCAAAGATGGAAATCAGTTAGATACCTAAGATTGTATTTAATTACATGCCTAAAAATTATATTTGTTTGGATAGCTAAGATTATATTTGCCTTAATGCCTTAAAAGGTTTGTGAGAGTCATAACAAAGAGCTAAGAATGCCATTGCTACTAAAGCTACAGACCGTTTACTTCAAGATCTTTTTGCGATTTCCTCGACGATTTGTTCTTCCCAGTTAAGTCTGAATTGCAGCTTTCTCATCATTGTCTCAGTTCTCTGGTAGGCCGTCCGTCTGCTTCACTTTAATTTGTAGATCTCCATACCTTCCTTCACTCACAGTAGCCTGGTAAGCGAGTGCGTTTTTACCGTATATAAAACACATATCACCAACAATTTCAATTCAGGTAATCCTGGATTACATTTAATTCCAGGCTTTTCTTAGCAAACTTCCTCAAACCGCCGCTCCCACTCTGCAGCCACCGATGCTCTCAGCTATCTGTTTTTTTTCCACTGAGTTTACATCAATGATAGAATGAATTCTTTCTATATTGAGTATCTATTCCCATACATCATTGAGACGCCTCACTGCAATATCCAAAACCGTAAGAGAAATACATTTTCTTCTTTCGTTATTTCACGCAGTGTCGGGCTCCGTGGGTCCTTACGACAGAGCAAAAATCTCAGGACACGAGAGTCTCCCAGAAATCATTGATGAGGACAAGACTGCCGGGCCGGGCGACATGGTGGGGTTGGGGAGGTGTGTACTCAAAAACAAAGAATAAATGTGTCCTTATCTGGTTCTACAAGTCGGGGTACCATGTGATACACACAAGCATTGTGTGGTAAAATTTGTATTTGTGTCTCCGAAATCTTTAAACTTCACACTCACAGTATATATATATATATATATATATATATATATATATATATATATATATATATATATATATATATATATATATATATATATGGAGTGAAAAAGATTTTGTGTGATCGGGGCCTGAACATGCAGGAGGGTGAAAGGAGGGCAAGGAATAGAGTGAATTGGAGCGATGTGGTATACAGGGGTTGACGTGCTGTCAGTGGATTGAATCAAGGCATGTGAAGCGTCCGGGGTAAACCATGGAAAGCTGTGTAGGTATGTATATTTGTGTGTGTGGACGTGTGTATGTACATGTGTATGGGGGGGGTTGGGCCATTTCTTTCGTCTGTTTCCTTGCGCTACCTCGCAAACGCGGGAGACAGCGACAAAGTATAAAAAAAAAAAAAAAAGAAAAAATATATATATATATATATATATATATATATATATATATATATATATATATATATATATATATATATATATATAGTAACACAAGACACACGTCTTGTGCACAGCAACACACACACACACACACACACACACATACACACACACACACACACACACACACACACACACACACACACACAGATACAGACACATAGGGTGCTCAGGGACACAGTCAGCCTGGCTATATTCCTCCTTAAAGCCATCGTCCATTCTGGTCCCCCCGGCTTACTTTTCCCCCTCATCATCTTCTCCCCCCCTTCACTTGTCCCCCCCCCCCTCCATCCTCCTTATTCCCCTACTCCCTAATGCTACCATCCCTCCCCCCCAACGCTTCCTCTCTCTCTCTCTCCCCCCACGCCCACCCCATCCCGGCCGACACATTAGGCCACCTATTGAAAACTTTGTCGCAGAAAATGCACCGTTTGAATAAGCCATAACTCAAATAAAAACTTCGGCTGTCGTCTCTGGAGAAGTTCGCTTCCTTTACAGCGACGAAAACACATTTTACGCTGCGGCGGAGACGGGGAAAATCCCACAACCCTTTATGAGGGAGAAATAAGGGGAAAATATGTGCGGTTGGAGGGGTAATGTCGGAGGGCTGAGGAGGAGGAGGAGGGAGGGGAGAGGGAGAGACTAGCCGGTCGGTTAGTCTAACAAACTCTCCCCCTCCACGACTGCCACTCGCCCCCCGCTTTTAGTCGAGCCTTTGGCGATGTTTAAGGGTCGTATCTTAGAATCATCGTGAAATATGAAGATTGTGTGCCTTTGGAACGCTTTCTGGGGGATATTAAAGGGTCATATCCTTAAAGTCTTGTAAAATATAAAGAATGAGTGTCTTGAAGCGTTCTGTGGCCATACTGGAAGGGGGGGGGGTGATGATATTTCTAAAGTATAGTGAAGTTTGAAGACTTAAACTCTCTATGGAGCATTTTACGACCGATATTTTAACGAAATATCCGGAATTCTTGTGGAAATCCTTAAAAAAAAAAAAATGATATAAGACTGGGACGTTTTGCTGGTGGTAATTTTGAGCTTTAAAACCATAATGTTACTCAAAATTTTGCTGGACTGTATTGTCTAATCGTTTACTGGTGGATTAACGAAAGGGATGTGAGTGAAGCGTAGTTCACATCACGTCTCGCAAAAGACACTGAACATGGCGAGTACCATAACGCTTACTGAATGGGGTGACAGTCAGCCTCACACCAACCGATGAACTTCAGGATCGTATTGATACTTTCCTTGTCTGTCATTCCCGTTCTCTCTCTCTCTCTCTCTCTCTCTCTCTCTCTCTCTCTCTCTCTCTCTCTCTCTCTCTCTCTCTCTCTCTCTCTCTCTCTCTCTCTCTCTCTCTCTCTCCTTCTTCCTTCTGTGTCTCTTTCTAACTCTTGACATTTTTGCAGTACCAGCGTTGTCATTTGGACAGAATTATAGCGCAATCTTTTCCGTCTTGCAGATATTTTCTGCGTCTTCATGATTCAATCTCACGCTTACTTCCTTCATTTCGTTTATGCCTCTGGACTGTCTATCGTCTGCCTACTCTCTGTCATCTATCTCTGTCTATCTTTGAGTCTGTCTGTTTTCTTGTTTATTTATCTGTCTAGCTAATTTTGTTTCTGTGTCTCTGTTCATCTGTCTGTTTGTCTGTCTGTCTTTTTGCCAGTCTCTATCGACCCATATCTATCTATCTATCTGTCTGTCTGTCTGTCCATCTACCTTTGTCTATCTATCTTTTTATCCATCCTCGGCACCCTGGACTCATTTCCATCAATCATCCCCAAACACTTCCACTTCACTTGACATTATCTTACGACATCTATCATCGGTATCAGCGATATTGTCTCTTCATCATCAACCATCCTTATTTGAACCTCAGTTTCTCTGTATTTTTCTTCATTGCTCTACCGTTTCCCAGCATTCAGCCGTGGTCGACCCACATGATCGTAGATATAGTGACCAGTCATTAGCTTCAGCTGTTCACAGTGGCTTTATCACCCGCCAATTATTATTATTATTATCATTATTATATATATATATATATATATATATATATATATATATATATATATATATATATATATATATATATATTCAGTCTTCAGAGCCCCCTCTGGTGTTGTTCGGTTTCCCTTACCCACCAAAGCGACTCGTTTCCATCAATTTGACGAGTCGCTGGAGCTCCCCTTACTTGTCTAATTTCCCAGACGCTCAAAGACCCACATTTTGCTGAATCGTTGTTTACATCCTGGGAGACCCACATGGACGCGTTGTTTTTCACAGCCGCTAGGATCCAGATTGTTTTGTTTTTGTCTTAGCTTTCTGAGGCCGGGACAGACGTTATTTTTCACAACCCTTGGGGGGGGGGGGGGGATCCAGACTGTCTTGGTGTTTTCTTGGATAAGCCCAAATTGTCTTTCTGGCTCTTATATACTTGGAGATCTAAGAAATCTCTCTGTTTGTGACGGTCTCAAAGATACACCTGATCACGCTCGTTTTCGGTGCCACGGAGAGCCCAGATTACCCTGTTTTCCACACCCCATCAGCAAGCTCTCCTAAGCCTCTCCTTGTTTTCTTCCCCCTTGATATTTTATAACTTATTTCTTGGGTTCTTGCTTGTTAATGTACCGTATATTCTTGCCCTTGCTTGGGCAGTGTTACGATAGTGACTTTGTTTTTTTACTTCTTAGATTTTACATTTTACTTTTTTTTTCACGTTATACCAATACGTATCGTCCTTCATCACCGAGGGTCGTTTTCCATACCTATAGGTCACTACAGGTCATTCTGCTTCATCACAGGAAGCTGCAGCTCACTTCAAGTCAGAGTATATCACACAGGGGGCCACAAAAGGTCAACACAGGTCATCTTGCCTCGGAACAAGTGGACGTAATTCAGAGAAAATGGGAAGATAATCATTTCCCTTTCAAACAGGTCGACGCTGGCTGCCCACGCCTTACTTATTCACATCCCTGACCCTTACGAGGACTTGACTCGTACCCCTTTTACTGATATGGAGGTCTAGAGGTGAGCCTGGGTTGTATAAGAAAGAAAAATCGGAAAGGTAAAGAAAGATAGGAAGTTTAAAGGCAAAGTTCTGTTAGGTAAGGTACATCTAGGATGGATTAAGATGGCCAGTTTTACGTGCAGGCTTATGTGTGTGTGTGATTGTTATTTGTGCGGATATATATATATATATATATATATATATATATATATATATATATATATATATATATATATATATATTTATATATATATATATATATATATATATATATATATATATATATATTATATATATATATATATATATTATCCCTGGGGATAGGGGATTAAGAATACTTCCCACGTATTCCCTGCGTGTCGTAGAAGGCGACTAAAAGGGGAGGGAGCGGGGGGCTGGAAACCCTCCCCTCTCGTTTTTTTTTTCATTTTCCAAAAGAAGGAACAGAGGGGGCCAGGTGAGGATATTCCAAAAAAGGCCCAGTCCTCTGTTCTTAACGCTACCTCGCTAACGCGGGAAATGGCGAATAGTTTAAAAGAAAGAAAAAGAAATATATATATATATATATATATATATATATATATATATATATATATATATATATATATATATATATATATATATATTTATTTTTTTTTTCTTTTTTTTTTGCTTTGTCGCTGTCTCCCGCGTTTGCGAGGTAGCGCAAGGAAACAGACGAAAGAAATGGCCCAACCCACCCCCATACACATGTATATACATACGTCCACACACGCAAATATACATACCTACACAGCTTTCCATGGTTTACCCCAGTCGCTTCACATGCCTTGATTCACTCCACTGACAGCACGTCAACCCCGGTATACCACATCGCTCCAATTCACTCTATTCCTTGCCCTCCTTTCACCCTCCTGCATGTTCAGGCCCCGATCACACAAAATCTTTTTCACTCCATCTTTCCACCTCCAATTTGGTCTCCCTCTTCTCCTCGTTCCCTCCACCTCCGACACATATATTCTCTTGGTCAATCTTTCCTCACTCATTCTCTCCATGTGCCCGAACCATTTCAAAACACCCTCTTCTGCTCTCTCAACCACGCTATTTTTATTTCCACACATCTCTCTTACCCTTACGTTACTCACTCGATCAAACCACCTCACACCACACATTGTCCTCAAACATCTCATTTCCAGCACATCCATCCTCCTGCGCACAACTCTATCCATAGCCCACGCCTTGCAACCATACAACATTGTTGGAACCACTATTCCTTCAAACATACCCATTTTTGCTTTCCGAGATAATGTTCTCGACTTCCACACACTCTTCAAGGCCCCCAGAATTTTCGCCCCCTCCCCCACCCTATGATCCACTTCCGCTTCCATGGTTCCATCCGCTGCCAGATCCACTCCCAGATATCTAAAACACTTCACTATATATATACATATATACATATATATATATATATATATATATATATATATATATATATATATATATATATATATATATATATATACATATACACATATACATATATATATATATATATATATATATATTGCCTCTTCCATCACCATACTCCAAGACACTACGTCTTGTCCCCTTCCATCACCATACCCCAGGCACTACATCTTACCCTTTCCATCACCATACCCCAGACACTACATCCTGCCCCTTCCCTCACCATACCCCAGACACTACATCTTGCCCACTTCCATCACCATACCCCAGACACTACTTCCTGCCCCTTCCATCACCATACCCCAGGCACTACATCTTGCCCACTTCCATCACCATACCCCAGACACTACATCCTGCCCCTTCCATCACCATACCCAAAACACTACATCCTGCCCCTTCCATCACCATACCCCAGACACTACATCTTGCCCACTTCCATCACCATACCCCAGACACTACATCCTGCCCCTTCCATCACCATACCCCAGACACTACATCTTGCCCACTTCCATCACCATACCCCAGACACTACATCCTGCCCCTTCCATCACCATACCCCAGGCACTACATCTTACCCCTTCCATCACCATACCCCAGGCACTACATCCTGCCCCTTCCATCACCATACCCCAGGCACTACAACCTACCCCTTCCATCACCATACCCCAGGCACTACATCTTACCCCTTCCATCACCATACCCCAGACACTACATCCTGCCCCTTCCATCACCATACCCCAGACACTACATCTTGCCCACTTCCATCACCATACCCCAGACACTACATCCTGCCCCTTCCATCACCATACCCCAGACACTACATCTTGCCCACTTCCGTCACCATACCCCAGACACTACATCCTGCCCCTTCCATCACCATACCCCAGGCACTACATCCTACCCCTTCCATCACCATACCCCAGACACTACATCCTGCCCCTTCCATCACCATACCCCAGACACTACGTCTTGCCCACTTCCATCACCATAACCCAGACACTACATCCTGCCCCTTCCATCACCATACCCCAGACACTACATCCTGCCCCTTCCATCACCATACCCCAGACACTACATCTAGCCCCCTTCCATCACCATACCCCAGACACTACATCCTGCCCCTTCCATCACCATACCCCAGACACTACATCCTGCCCCTTCCATCACCATACCCCAGACACTACATCTTGCCCCTTCCATCACCATACCCCAGACACTACATCCTGCCCCTTCCATCACCATACCTCAGGCACTACATCTTACCCCTTCCATCACCATACCCGACACTACATCCTGCCCCTTCCATCACCATACCCCAGACACTACATCTTACCCTTTCCATCACCATACCCCAGACACTACATCTTGCCCCCTTCCATCACCATACCCCAGACATATATATATATATATATATATATATATATATATATATATATATATATATATATATATATATATATATATCGTTACAATAAGACAAGAAGAACGCATTTGCTGAAGTACAGTTTATATTTTGCCAGCGAAATTCGATCACATCCCAGCTGGATAGCTGTACCAAGAACACCAGCTTACTATGAAATGGACGAAAGCCTCACCGACTTATCTTCGCCACGAAGTATTTTCTGAATCACACGGTGGTTGGTGTTGGAGCTTCCCGACGGGAGACGCATCACACAGCACTTTTGACTAAGTAAATGGTACTGCTAGCGTACCCTGATCGAAGATCGAGTTCTCACCACGAGACTAGGAGATGCGTTTTTTGCTTGGTCCGGTAGCTGGTAAAGTTGGTTGCTTGGCTGCTGCTGCTGCTGCCACTTGAAGTGTACTTCATGTTGTATTGGGGACTACGAGGTAAGCCTTTGTCTTGACCTACTGGGCTATAGAACAAGCCAGCCTTCAGGATGAGAATAAAGGGTAAGTGGACCCTTTAGTACGGAACAGAAAGGCTGAGTATGTCATTATTTTTAATGGAACTCAGAGCCTGATTTGTGAGCCCTTATCATAAACGAAAAGACTGATTGAACCCATATCATTAGACGCCAGCCAAGTCAAACTCAACCTTTGTGAAACAACGCAAACATAGACTGAACCCGAGCCTTTGAACGCCAGAACTACCTGAACCTATATCAGAAGATCACAGACTCATTCTGTTCCTAGTATAAGCGTATCATAATTATCTTCGTGGAGATAAACGGACATTTCATGAAACCCGAACATAAAGTTCGAAGACTGACTGATACTCTTAAGATAAACCAATGCATGATGTGTAAAGTAATTTAGTTCACTTGTAATCAAGGGAATCCATGTCATGGCACAGAAAGAGTACATGAACTTTTAATTACAGAGCACGAAGGCCAAACTGACATTCACTCTCGGACAGAGAACCCATATGAACCAACATGAAACACACAGTCGAATTGAATTCAAAATGTATAACACATAGACCTAGTAAATCCTCTGCACAGAGCTGTCAGGGCTGAATAGACGAGGAGCTTTCATCAGCTTTATCCACGAACCAACAACTCCCACATGGTCCCCCACACCCCTCCACTCTCCACCCTCCCCATTTGAAAAAAGGAAATGTATGAGCTTATTGAAGTATTGACTCACACTGGTATTAATTAAGCCGGAATAATGTGATTACCGAAGGGATGATTAGTAAAAGGATGATTAGAACTGCAGTGTGATTAACAGTCCTTTAGTTAAGAGTGCATCGAGTGGAAGGCACATACGTTTCACCCAAGGGAGAAGGTAGGCAAGATCTGTGACTACGTCAAATCCTGCACATCTTTACGCTCTGCTGTTATGTCTTGACAAGAGAAGGATTAACGCCGAACACTGAAGGAAGTCCGTATCTAACGAGCATTCTAAATGAATTTAAAACCCCAAGATCAGAGCGCAGGAGAATGCCTTAATACCCCTGTGGCATGTTCGACCTTGCCTCTTCGATCATCGAACTCAAGGAATTATCACGAATGGAAGTTATTTCCTTCAGCTGCCTCTCAGGTAAAACCATGAGTGCCTCATTTTGTAAAGGAGAAGACACAGCGGCAGAGCCTCTTCACCATTTCCATGTGTCACAATCTCCCAGGTCGGAGCCCTTGTATCTTGCCTTAACAGATACTGTCGGGAGTTAACTCGTACACCATCAGTCTGAGAAGTGGCCTCTCGGTTGACGTCTTGACGAGTTGATCGTGTGAGACTTGTTGGTTCCACAAACCGCGGGCCATCACTCGTCGCCCTTTTATAGGCCAGAAGTACCATCAGGGTGGGTCTTAGGCACTTTCTTAAGATTTATAACAGAGATGACTTGAGATATATATTCTCAGAAGTGGTCTGCGATATTTTTGAGACTCGCAATGCGTGGTTCAGCGTCTGTCGCTTCTTTGAAGGAACATACAACAGCTAAGTGGACGGATGGATGGATGGTGGGGTTATACGATGCATCTGCGTCCCCTGAGCATAGATCGTCATTGAAAAGAAAAAAGAAAAAAGAATGATTGTCTTCAGTGGAGAATATATTTCTAACTTTGCTCCAGCTGCAGGTCTTGAACAAGAGTGTAAAAAAAGAATAAGAGAAATCACATGAGTGAAAATCATAAGCAAATGCTTGGAGTGTGACGCCTTATCGGTGCCTGCGCTCCAAGCGACCAGGAGTCATGTGTGAGAAAGCGTCTTACATCACGTCAAAAGTCTCTGCAAAATAGTCTACTCTGACCTCTTGGGAGGAGAGTTTCCCCACATATAACTCAAGTGCCAATCAAAAGTTCGTCTGAAAGAAGAAAAGACAGAATGTAGAAACGAGCATAAAAGCGATTCTCAGGCATGAATAGCACCCGACCAATCACGGACGGCCCCCCAGGATCGTCAAATTTGGGTTCTCATCAAACGAATTCAAATAAAACTCCGAGAGAGAGAGAGAGAGAGAGAGAGAGAGAGAGAGAGAGAGAGAGAGAGAGAGAGAGAGAGAGAGATCCTTGGGTGATGACAAAATCAATAGGTTCACCATGCCGGGCGACCCGCACTAATTCTGCCGGGCAGGGGCGAACACCAAGATGATAAAAGACAGATAAAGAGATAGAGAGAGAAAGAGAGAGAAAGAGGGGAAATCGAGAACCAAAGAGGGTAGGAGAAAGGAGAGGGACGGAGAGACAGGCGGTTTGAGAGGCAGACGCATAGATAGACAAACAGGATAGAGAAAAAAGCAGAGAGAGAGAGAGAGAAAGTGGAGAATGATAGACAGAAGTAGACTGAGAAATAGATATGGAAAGAGAAATAGATTTTTTTTTCTTTCACTATCATTATACATCATCTGTGTAAGGTTTTGGGAAGTGCAGATTTCCATACACGAATCTTTATCCATGACATCAGCACAACAGATCTTCCCATTTCATTGATATCATTATAGTCGACGTTCATCTATTTCCAAGTGTCGCTAGAGACGCCCTCCCATCACATCCTACATTCGCCCGATCCTTAGCCTCTTGTCCTCCTCCTCCTCCTCCTCCTCTCTTCTCATCTTCCATCCTACACATCACATCCTTCACATCATTTTCTCATCGTCCTTTCCCGATACTGCGTTAGCAGCCAAATAGATTCACCCCCCCCCCCCCCTTCTCTACATCATCCACCTCCGTACACGGCCAGGTAAATCCTTCCGGTCCTCCACTGAGTCACACACTCTACCCACCACCCATAAGCATCTACCACCAAGTCCTCATTATCCCTTTCCCCTTAAACCCCTCCACAGAAGACCTCAGCATAAGTGCCAGTCGTTATACAAACTTCAGGAAACACAATCGTACAGTGGAGGCCACGAGGCAGTACATGTCAACAGCAGCCAGGGCACCCCCGTCCCTCCCTTACATCACCCGCTGGAACGTACCACATCTCCAGCCGCACGCGGCTTGCTAGCCGGACGGAGCAACACAAAACTTGAACCAAGGATTGTGTATTTTCCTCGTGTGGCCCAAAACTGTTGTCAAGTTTAAATGAATTTGAGTTTGGAGTTCAAAAGTTGACAGATGGGGACAGCGGGGAATACAAAGTAACGCCGAAGATATTGTTATATTTGTCCTATAGACAAAATGACCAGACTCTGCCACAAAACATTTTGAAACAATACTTGGTGGTGCGTGAGGTGATTTTTTCCCTCCTTTCGTGATGACACCCAAACCCCCCGCGCTAAAGATTTTCACATATATGTCACTTTCTTCCTCCCAGCCGCCCCTCTCTTTATTTCGCATTCAAACTCTACTTGTTCACGTATATATTCATGCAATGCATAAAAGAACACGCACTGCATCGTAGCTATGCAATCAATTTCCGCACTCAGCGGGGGGGCTGACAGTTTCACCAGTAGGGCTGGCAGCAGGTGTGCCGCCAGCAACAACGCTGCCAGCCGTATGGGCAGAAGATATGTGTGTGTCCTTATCTGTGACCTTCTGATCTCATTATTGTTATCATTTTTTTCTAGGTTACATATATCTTGACAAGAATTGGTTTATATTCCTAACCATAGATAACACACACACACATTCACACTCACACACACACACACACACTCACACTCACACTCACACACACACACACACACACACACACACATTGAAAGCAATAGCTATGTTCGTCTCTTGGGCGGGTTGGGGTAACAAGTTTTCCAGGAAGATCCTTCAAATATAAGGGAGTAGTTCAGCGAAGCCAGTTACACTAGTAGGGACAAATAACGCTTTAGGACACTGTGTGTGTGTCTGTCTGTCTGTGTGTGTGTGTGTGTGTCTGTGAGTGTGTGTGTGTGTGTGTTTCTGTTAAGTCTTTCAAGCTTGGACGCTGCAAGTTACGATCAACGGAAGAGTTGTACACGCAAATGATAGGAGTCGAAAGTTTATAAACCTCCCTTGTGAAGGTCAAGAAAGACACTCCTTCATAGGAGCATTTGTAAGCTAATCATAATCTTAGAATAGTGAAAGGTATGTTGTTATTTGATTTATTCATAGAACTTATAACTCCATTAAAATACCTGATATTTTCCCTGTACTTACGTCTTAGGTTAACGTTTTAAGAGAATATGTGAGACTTTTTTTTTTTCTTTGTTAAACGCTTGAACAGGACGGTACGTCATTTTGGGTATGAGGGCATGACCTTTTCACCTAACCCTTGAGGGTTATGTCGAAGGACACTTGTAACACTATATCTAAAGATCGAACCGTCTTGCTTCAAGGCCATGTCGTCGTTCAATACAGATTTAGGTAAGACATTTCAGCTGCACTTCGTCCTAACAGAGTTTGTCAGTTCCATTTTCAACATCGAAAATCCCAATATCATTATGGAGACGCCCTGAGGCATAACACGTCGGGGACACGATGTTCTAGCTTGCTGGTGTGGGCCCGTGCATGCTGGAGATTGCTGGACAAGCTGCTCCTTGAATAATTCCAATGTTCAGAACCTCGCCGCCGACAACCGATCAATTGGTGGTCGGATCCAGAGTAATCATTTTCTGAGCATAAGAATTATATGTTATGTATGACATTACCGGGTTTTTTATTGTGTGAAATTCAACTGACAGGAACAGTTTGATATTGTGAATTGATTCGTATTCATATTTCATACATCATTTGCATAGCCACAGCGATCGTACTGACACACTAAGGAAGTAAGAAAGTGGTTTATGCTTGTGCATGTTTGCGTTAATGTACTTGCATGCGCGTGTGTCTGTGTCTGTGTGTGTGTGTGTGTGTGTGTGTGTTTTATTTATGTAACTATCTTGCTATAAACCCTAGCCACGGCTAGATAAAGAGACTGGTTATCTATTCTGTTAAATGACGGTTCTGTCTAATGTCTGTCTTTCTCTAAAAACGCCGAGGAAGTTGCAAGACGCATGAAGACTAACAGCATACGTAGATGCAAGTACTTCATCCATTTCTTAGTAGTATAGAGAAATTGTTGGCTGCTGGGGTGATATACTTTCTGAAAAATACCTTTCTGTCGAGCGGGATGGTTGTGCCAGCAATATCGTGGTGTGAAGAAGAAAATTGACGGAGGAAAGTGATTATGCCACGTAACAATGCTATTCCGTTGTTCAGGGTGTGGTTGGCGTGGAGGGATTGGTAGCTTTAATGGAGGGTGTTGTCGTCAGGGAGGGAGGGAATGGTGGTGGTGCGGGGGGGTGTTGATGCCTTGCACTGGAGTGAGCAGAAGAGGACTTGAGCACAGATCTGTTAGTATACATAGTGACCGACAGATGTTGACGAATATGCAACTAGACCTGAACCTTTACGTGTTTGTGTTTATAGATATATGCCAGATTAATGTTACCAGACTTCGCCTGCTTAAGGTTAACCCATGCGAATGAAAAGTCACCTTCGGTGGGGTTATATCACTGGGAGTACAGTCTCGCCAAAGAGCTTGTCACTCCAAAGGAGTCTACATATCCCTGTTACTAGAAGTAGTGTAGCCTTACGCTGAAGGAGGCTTTCGAGAGGTCCTGGGTAACCCCAGGACTCTTTCCTGGACAATGTTCCTGGTGGTGATTATAAAATGAATAGAAATAGATATGGACAGAGAAGACTTGTTGGCTATGGTTCAGTAACCATCATGTTTAACGTGTCTTTTATAGATATGGACAGAGAAAGCTATTTGGCTTTGGTTCAGTAACCATCATGTTTAACGTGTCTTTTAACTGCCTTCCTGCTGATGCTGTACGTACATCCCGACTGACATCGAACTCGGGCAGCTTAGAGATCTCGCCCCTCCGACCAGCATTTGGTTCCAACGATTATTTATAACCCTCTCCCCCTCATCCTCCCGCCATCAATTTACTCTCATCAATGGGTCATATAAACACTCAGGCCTGTCTGACAATATTTAACACTCGACACGTTATGTAAATCAGAGAAGCACCCATATACTGGGCCCTAGCTTATCCAGGTAAAGGGAAGCGGGGCCACTCCCTCTCTATACTGGGTCCCAGCTTGACTAGATAGAGGGACGCGGGCCACTCCCTTTCTGTTGTTGTCTTCCCTGTTGCTACACTGTTAGTCTACCCCATATGGCTAGCCAGCGAACCTCAACATCCGCCATATGCTAGATCAAACGATATACCCTCAAATAAGCATCTCTTTTTTTCTATCCTTATGCAGGTGTGTTCTGAAGCCATCGAATAGTTCTTGGTCGGTCGTGTTGTCGTTGATCCTTACCTGGTGTTTCTTCACCCATCGTCAATAGGGTGTTGATGAGAGGAAGGTAGTGATATACGCCATGCGATGTTTCCTCGATAGCTTCGGGGAGGCTGCCTGCTCATCCCAAGAGCCCCTGGACCTTCGAAGCGGCATTGGTTATGAGATGCAGTAAATGATCTTCGCTCGGCCCTGGTTGGATGATTACACGCAGAGTAACTGCATGTTGAGACGCTCAGTAGCTTGGTTCCTCGCCAAACCTATTTGTCCAGTTGGGCGCTGGTGTTGTGTCTAGTCCCGTGTGCGCAAATACAATTACATGCCATTACTTCCAGTTTACATTAATTGAGAGCGAATGAAAAGACGATTGGATTGCCTGTCACGTTCTCGTGTTTATGCGAAGATAATCCGACTCTGCCAGACGTTCTGGTTGGCCCTCTTCAGAAACCAATAGACCTCAGTTGACTGCAGTGATTGATTCTCATTCCATTATATCAATTGCTTTGCCTCGCTATGTTATCCTTGATGAGGGAAGATAAGAAGATATCTATATGTTCCTTGCGTGTATACGTGTAGTAAACATAATAAGAATTGAAATTGGTTTTCAGTTGATTTCTTTGGATGAAATATATGAAATAAGGCATAATAATAATGTGGTTATTGACTCCCTCCTTTTTTTGAATAGATTTATGTAAATGATCTTGAGTGAATTGCATCTATTTTGAGGATGTATTCGCTGTAGAAATTACTTGTGTTTGATCATAGCGATATTTTATTTCGATATATATATATATATATATATATATATATATATATATATATATATATATATATATATATATATATATACACATATATATTCATGAGGTTACACTACAAGTGAAAAGTCACCTTTAGCAAGGCTGTATCATTTCGCACTCTCGCGATATCTGTATCTTCCTGTTACTGGAAACAGCGCAATCTTGGGCTGCAACAGCCTCTAGAAAGAGTTCCTGGATAGCAACGGGACATCTGTCTGGAAAAGAATTCTGTATGTGGGTGGGTTGGGCCATTCTTTCGTCTGTTTCCTTGCGCTACCTCTCTAACGCGGCAGACAGCGACAAAGCAAAGTAAATAAATAAATATATATATATATATATATATATATATATATATATATATATATATATATATATATATATATATATATATAATTGTGTGTGTATGTATGTATGTATTATCTTAATTGGAGTTTTAGAGTTGTCTTTCATGTTTCCCTCATGAGAGCAGTTTTCCTTTCCTTACTTACAGTAAGTAGAAGGAATCCCTATCTCAGGCCGAGACGTTTTAAGAGGTTTTAAAACACGGTAGATTATTTTTTTTTTCCCCCCTCAAAGAATAAAATCACTCGAGCATCTCTCCACAACAAGTCTTTTTACGTCAGTGCTTCACTGGCCCTCGCCTTCAACCTCCCGTTTTCGTTGCCGCAGGTGTCAGGAGTCTTGTTGAGGGGAATACTTAACTAGTGTTTATCAGGGAGTAACTCGCCAAACCCACAGCTTTTGGCGCTCGCTTCGAAACTCTCTCCTCTTGTTCGTTTTTATGCCTCCCATTTTCTCCTTACCTTATACATCATTTTAGTTCTAATTTCTTTATTCCTTTTTTGATCTTTCAAGTTCATTCTTTTATTGTTCACAAGCTCTTCTGAACAAGGTTTTCTTTAACATGCTTACTTTTCTCCCGTTTTCGTCCATTTATATCGTTCCTCTGTCTTCCTTTGAGCGTCCTCTCTAGCACTACGGCAAGTAAACTACCTTAAACTGAAGCAAGTAAAAGAGCGTGCGAACCTCGGACCTCCTTCTTAAAGGAAACAGATTCATTTAAGAGCAAACATTTTTATTATATTTTCCTTCGTTGGAGAGAAACATAATATTCATTTTTTTTTTCCTCTCTCTACATTCTCTCGAACACACAGCACGCTAACCATAGTAAAGTGAAAACGTGTTTTACCTGACTCTTCTTGCCAAAGGCCAATGGTGTCGACAATGTGAGGATGAGCATTGAATATGAGGATGTGTGAAGGTGACCTTTGACTTTGAGACGACCCCTAAGGCCACTGGTGCCGAGAGTGTACTGAAAGGTGAGAATGACCTGACCCACAGAGATCAGGTTAAAAGCAAGTGGCATCCAGGATGCAGAGAAGATGAGGGCGTAACAAAGATGAGGTAGTAGTGAGGATTAGGGCATGTGAAGATGCGTGTCGTGAAGATGGCCTCTGGCCTTACCCTTGGTGTCGAGAGTATAGTAAAGATGCATTTGTTTAGGGTGAAGTGGAAATGATTTTGTCGAGGTTGAAGTGAATTTTGGTGTATCAAGGACGCAGTGAAAACGCGTTTGTCGATAATAGAGCGAAGATGCGTTTGATAGTGTTCGTATTCGGAGGGGGACCTACTACCCTACTCGTCTCTGGCGTTTCTGGTAACCAGTCAATCGACCATCATCACCTGGTGGTGTTTAAAACGTATGTGTGCCCCGAATATTCTTGTCTGGAAGAACAGACTTATCAGCCATCAAACGCCTTTCCTTCATACGTTGTCATACACTGTGGAGAGGTTAATGAACAGAGGCTATCTAACCGTGGGTTATAGTAAAGATATCTGGCTCCACCTTTGACTGAGTTATATATACCTGAGCCAGGTCTATCGTTGGCACAGCTCACCCTTGACCTAGTTCACTTTTGGCCAGGTCCCATCTTGAATGAGGCTCCCCATGTCAACATGTCTCCTGGTCTAAATCCTCTACTAGGTTTGTCTTCCCCTTGGCCCGGCCTGTCTTAGTTGAGTCTCTTGATATCCGATTCTACCTTTAGTTAGATGTTCTCTTGGACGCTGACACTCTAGACCAGTACCAGACCAAGATTCCTCGCAGACAGGTGCAGAACCTCCCCAGATTCCATCATTGACGGAGTCTTCCCTTTGCCCTTTACCATTTCGCTTGCCATTAACACCCTTGTCCAAGTCTACCTGTAAACGAAGCGCTTTGCTTGAAGCATCTTTCTCCGTCCTTGTTTACGCAGCTGGCCATGAGCTTTGAATATGGTTTTGAAATCCATCTTGGTTTTATTCATATATAAAATTCTTTGGAAAAAGATATCATTTACCATTATTATTACTTTTTCCTTTTTGGTGAAAAATATCATTCGCCTTTTATATTACTCTTTTCCGTTGATGGTTCGATATTCAAAGATATAGATTCGATCCTGGGTCATAAAAACATATCAATAATTGTACACACAAAGTTTTGTATCCGTAACATACCAACGTCATATTCATAGTGTTACAGATGCTTCACATGCCTTTAAGGAATTTGCATGGAAGGGAAAAAGTAGGGCACAAAGCTAATTTTCGATAGCTTCTCATCCAGCGAGGCAATCTTATCTATCTGCTATAACGATGAATCTCCGGGAACGCAATTGCTATACGAGGGCTAGTGGATGTGTGTGTGTACATATATATATATATATATATATATATATATATATATATATATATATATATATATATATATGACATGACAGCTAGAGACTGAGTGTGAACGAATGTGGCCTTTGTTGTCTTTTCCTAGCTGTACCTCGCGCACATGCGGGGGGAGGGGGGTTGTCATTTCATGTGTGACGGGGTGGCGACGGGAATGAATAAGGGCAGATAGTATGAATTATGTACATGTGTATATATGTATATGTCTGTGTGTGTATATATATGTATACGTTGAGATGTATAGGTATGTATATGTGCTGTGTGTGGAAGTGTAAGTATATGCATGTGTATGTGGGTGGGTTGGGCCATTCTTACGTCTGTTTCCTTGCGCTACCTCGTTAACGCGGGAGACAGCGACAAAATATAATTAATATATATATATATATATATATATATATATATATATATATATATATATATATATATATATATATATATAGGAAGTTTAAACATCCTTTTCCTTTTTACTTAACAAAAATCAAGACCCTCGAGCTCTCCCAGTGATGTTTCCAGAAGTTTGGCCGCGACTTTCTTTTATCCGGCGCCATACATTTTTTCCCCGTCTATCTGGCCACCATATCCATTCTTCCCCAGTGTAAGCATCATTTACCCTCGCCTCGAGAGTTGAATTGCTCCTTCCTGACCCATGGTGGACCACAGCTCTCGCTGACGTTGCACATCCCACCAGCCGTGTCGTCGTCGCCTTATATAGTGGCGCTCGCCCACCAAACCAGCCAACCAGCGCGTTTCCCGCCACATTTTCCCGCCACTTTTCCCCGCCAAAACCGTAGCGTTCTGGCGGAAAATATCATGAATGTTGCTTCTGTAGATCTTGGATTATGGTAATTGTCGGAACACATTATCATCACATATCCCATGAAATTGCGCTGATAGAACAATACAAATGATGTCGGAACTCCGTTATCAGTGGAAACAAAATGCTTAGCAATTTGTAAGTAAATGATATTGATGTTTTTGCAGTAGTATGAATTAGAATGTTATGAAACAGTCAAGCAAGGGCGGCATTTGCAAACACATCTGCCATTTATACATTGATTAAAAACTTCCGTGTAATGTAAGTTCACGGTTAAGTTTCGACTAACGAATTGAGAGAGAGGAACTGAAGAAGTAGCGAGTGAAAAAAAAAAAGAAATATGAACTTTATGTTCCACATTTGCTTTGTCTGAGAGGAGAACTTAAGAAGCAGAAAGTCAAAAACAGAAAATGGATACCTCGACCCTGTATTCAAGACTTGTTTTATCAGCTTTTCCGTCACCCACGTCACGAGATAAGCAAGAGGCTAAGGCTATTATAGAGGCTGGCAACCCACTGTCAGGGCTGTAGTAAATCGTCCGGGTTTATAGCATTATGTAAACAGTAGGGCCATACCCAACCTCGCCCCACGAGTCCCCAAGCGAATATAAATCGTATTAACTTGCCAACTTGTTCTTTAAGGTACCATTAAGAGTGCGGTGGAGCCCTTAAACGAACATGATAATATATATATATATATATATATATATATATATATATATATATATATATATATATATATATATATATATATCCCTAAATACATCCCATTCCTCCCCCACTCCCCTTACTTCCATTGTTCTCACCTTTTTCCATTCTGTACTCAGTCTCTCCTGGTACTTCCTCACACAAGTCTCCTTCCCAGGCTCACTTACTCTCACCACCCTCTTCACCCCAACATTCACTCTTCTTTTCTGAAAACCCATACAAATCTTTACCTTAGCCTCCACAAGATAATGATCAGACATCCCTCCAGTTGCACCTCTCAGCACATTAACATCCAAAAGTCTCTTTCGCGCGCCTGTCAATTAACACGTAATCCAATAACGCTCTCTGGCCATCTCTCCTACTTACATACGTATACTTATGTATATCTCGCTTTTTAAACCAGGTATTCCCAATCACCAGTCCTTTTTCAGCACATAAATCTACAAGCTCTTCACCATTTCCATTTACAACACTGAACACCCCATGTATACCAATTATTCCCTCAACTGCCACATTACTCACCTTTGCATTCAAATCACCCATCACTATAACCCGGTCTCGTGCATCAAAACCACTAACACACTCATTCAGCTGCTCCCAAAACTCTTGCCTCTCATGATCTTTCTTCTCATGCCCAGGTGCATATGCACCAATAATCACCCATCTCTCTCCATCAACTTTCAGTTTTACCCATATTAATCGAGAATTTACTTTCTTACATTCTATCACATACTCCCACAACTCCTGTTTCAGGAGTACTGCTGCTCCTTCCCTTGCTCTTGTCCTCTCACTAACCCCTGACTTTACTCACAAGACATTCCCAAACCACTCTTCCCCTTTACCCTTGAGCTTCGTTTCACTCAGAGCCAAAACATCCAGGTTCCTTTCCTCAAACATACTACCTATCTCTCCTTTTTTCACATCTTGGTTACATCCACACACATTTAGACACCCCAGTCTGAGCCTTCGAGGAGGATGAGCACTCCCCGCGTGACTCCTTCTGTTTCCCATTTTAGAAAGTTAAAAAAAAAAAATACAAGGAGGGGAGGATTTCCAGCCCCCCGCTCCCGTCCCCTCTAGTCGCCTTCTACGACACGCGAGGAATGCGTGGGAAGTATTCTTTCACCCCTCTCCCCAGGGATAATATATATATATACATATATATATATATATATATATATATATATATATATATATATATATATATATATATATATATATATATATATATATACATATATATATATATATATATATATATATATATATATATATATATATATATATATATATATATATATATATATATATATACATATACATATATATACATACACACACATACGCACATACACACACACACACACACACACACATATACGTATATATACATATGAAAAATGTAAGAAATAATTTAGAAAACTGAAACTTCTAGCTTGAAATGAAATGAAAAAATGAATGTCACATAATGGTTCAACCTCTGGCTATGGAAAAGGGAAATGTATAATTTATGTACACAAACGTCAATAGTAGTTCTCATCAATTTAACCACTGTATCAATAAGCTTCAATGTCTAAGCTACATTTTTTCCAATTTCACTATTTTCTTGTCAAAGCACCATGTATGAAAACTATCACACAGTAACACAACTATAAACATTTACTTCCCCTTTAAAAAAGTTCTGGGGAAGTCTGTCTCAGTACACTGCGGGACACTCTACCACCTGGCGAGGTTTGTGTTGCAATGGTTCTTGATTCACAAACGTAGTAGCATCACTTTTAAGTGTTGAAAATATGCCAGGCTCCATGACGAAGTCAGTGCTCGAGAACTGCCGTAGGCAGTTGGACTGAATGTCCGCTGGACTGAGGGCTTCATCTTCCTCCAGAGGTTCTGCATCAGGAGCCTCATCTTTGTGAGGGCAGGAATTTGATTCACACTGCTTCATCAAACTCATGAGACTCAGAGTTGAGGGTAGTCGTGGTCCTCCTCCTCTTCCTCATCATTCACAAGCCGCACTGGCCGCTGTTACTCTGACTGCATGGGGGTAGAGCTTACTGGCAATGACGAAGAAGTGGTGTAGAAGCCTTTCCTCGCTGGACTGTGATGGATTGCGCAAAAGATGCTTGTGGCATGAGAAGAGTGGGAGGTGAGTTGATTAGAAAGGGTAGTGAGTGGTGGGATGAAGAAGTAAGATTATCAGTGAAAGAGAAGAGAGAGGCATTTGGACGATTTTTGCAGGGAAAAAATGAAATTGAGTGGGAGATGTATAAAAGAAAGAGACAGGAGGTCAAGAGAAAGGTGCAAGAGGTGAAAAAGAGGGCAAATGAGAGTTGGGGTGAGAGAGTATCATTAAATTTTAGGGAGAATAAAAAGATGTTCTGGAAGGAGGTAAATAAAGTGCGTAAGACAAGGGAGCAAATGGGAACTTCAGTGAAGGGCGCAAATGGGGAGGTGATAACAAGTAGTGGTGATGTGAGAGGGAGATGGAGTGAGTATTTTGAAGGTTTGCTGAATGTGTTTGATGATAGAGTGGCAGATATAGGGTGTTTTGGTCGAGGTGGTGTGCAAAGTGAGAGGGTTAGGGAAAATGATTTGGTAAACAGAGAAGAGGTAGTAAATGCTTTGCGGAAGATGAAAGCCGGCAAGGGAGCAGGTTTGGATGGTATTGCAGTGGACTTTATTAAAAAAGGGGATGACTGTATTATTGACTGGTTGGTAAGGTTATTTAATGTATGTATGACTCATGGTGAGGTGCCTGAGGATTGGCGAAATGCGTGCATAGTGCCATTGTACAAAGGCAAAGCGGATAAGAGTGAGTGCTCAAAATACAGAAGTATAAGTTTGTTGAGTATTCCTGGTAAATTATATGGGAGGGTATTGATTGAGAGGGTGAAGGCATGTGCAGAGCATCAGATTGGGGAAGAGCAGTGTGGTTTCAGAAGTGGTAGAGGATGTGTGGATCAGGTGTTTGCTTTGAAGAATGTATGTGAGAAATACTTAGAAAAGCAAATGGATTTGTATGTAGCATTTATGGATCTGGAGAAGGCATATGATAGAGTTGATAGAGATGCTCTGTGGAAGGTATTAAGAATATATGGTGTGGGAGGCAAGTTGTTAGAAGCAGTGAAAAGTTTTTATCGAGGATGTAAGGCATGTGTACGTGTAGGAAGAGAGGAAAGTGATTGGTTCTCAGTGAATGTAGGTTTGCGGCAGGGGTGTGTGATGTCTCCATGGTTGTTTAATTTGTTTATGGATGGGGTTGTTAGGGAGGTGAATGCAAGAGTTTTGGAAAGAGGGGCATGTATGAAGTCTGTTGGGGATGAGAGAGCTTGGGAAGTGAGTCAGTTGTTGTTCGCTGATGATACAGCGCTGGTGGCTGATTCATGTGAGAAACTGCAGAAGCTGGTGACTGAGTTTGGTAAAGTGTGTGAAAGAAGAAAGTTAAGAGTAAATGTGAATAAGAGCAAGGTTATTAGGTACAGTAGGGTTGAGGGTCAAGTCAATTGGGAGGTAAGTTTGAATGGAGAAAAACTGGAGGAAGTAAAGTGTTTTAGATAACTGGGAGTGGATCTGGCAGCGGATGGAACCATGGATGCGGAAGTGGATCATAGGGTGGGGGAGGGGGCGAAAATTCTGGGAGCCTTGAAGAATGTGTGGAAATCGAGAACATTATCTCGGTAAGCAAAAATGGGTATGTTTGAAGGAATAGTGGTTCCAACAATGTTGTATGGTTGCGAGGCGTGGGCTATGGATAGAGTTGTGCGCAGGAGGATGGATGTGCTGGAAATGAGATGTTCGAGGACAATGTGTGGTGTGAGGTGGTTTGATCGAGTAAGTAACGTAAGGGTAAGAGAGATGTGTTGAAATAAAAAGAGCATGGTTGAGAGAGCAGAAGAGGGTGTTTTGAAATGGTTTGGGCACATGGAGAGAATGAGTGAGGAAAGATTGACCAAGAGGATATATGTGTCGGAGGTGGAGGGAACGAGGAGAAGTGGGAGACCAAATTGGAGGTGGAAAGATGGAGTGAAAAAGATTTTGTGTGATCGGGGCCTGAACATGCAGGAGGGTGAAAGGAGAGCAAGGAATAGAGTGAATTGGATCGATGTGGTATACCGGGGTTGACGTGCTGTCAGTGGATTGAATCAGGGCATGTGAAGCGTCTGGGGTAAACCATGGAAAGCTGTTTAGGTATGTATATTTGCGTGTGTGGACGTATGTATATACATGTGTATGGGGGTGGGTTGGGCCATTTCTTTCGTCTGTTTCCTTGCGCTACCTCGCAAACGCGGGAGACAGCGGCAAAAAAAAAAAAAAAAAAAAAAAAAAAATATATATATATATATATATATATATATATATATATATATATATATATATATATATGGATGGGTGGATGCATAGATTATTCCATTAATAAGTATCCCAGGATTAATTTCTGTGAAAGGGTTCTAGTGGTGTCACGAACGATGTCTTTCCAGAGTTTCCTTCTGCCCAAGGCTGCGCTACTTCCAGTAGCAGGGAAATGTGAACTCCTCCAGAAAGGAGAAGTTCTTTAACGAGATTGTGATACTCCCAGTGATACAGCCTCGCTAAGTGTAAGAAAAAACTAATCGTGATTGCTTCAGTTTTAATAGATTTATTTCAGAACGTTTTAGCACGTGCATAAGATGTATTCTGTTTATTCATGCAAGAGAGTTGAATAGTTGGTTGTTTGGGCTTTAGGCATATCATCCACCAGGGTCACTAAGGCCATCAACGTCAAGTTATCACCACCACCTGAAGAAATCCTCAACACCTTCGTCAGGTGTTAAGGATAATTCTAAGACCTAATACACTCTATGTATGTGGCCCGGGCGGGAGATATGGGGGAATATAACCTTATATATATACTCTCCATATTCATGAAGGATTATATATAGGGTATGTAGGGCCAATGCTCCCCCCACTCCCTCTCCCTCCTCATACAATCTACTGACGTAGGCTGAATAGATAGCTTGTTGCTGAATGAACCAAGAAGATTGAGTGAGAGTGTTCAGGGATGACGTACACTGTGGTGTTGATGATGGAGGGAGCCACGATAGGGACAGAGATGATGGATCCTGTGAGGATGAAAATGAGACGGTAGATGGTAGATGATGATGGCTGAGACGGCGAGGTGGTAAATAGTGACGATGATGAGGAAGTATACAATGGCGGTAATAGGGATGGATGCGTTTAAGGTGGAAATGAGACGGTAGGTAATGATAGTCGAGATGATGAGGTGGTAATTCCGGGTGGTAGTGATGGTCAAGGATATAATGATGGCGATAAAGATGGATCCATTAAGGCTGGTAAGGAGGAAGTAGTTGATGTATATATATATATATATATATATATATATATAGAGAGAGAGAGAGAGAGAGAGAGAGAGAGAGAGAGAGAGAGAGAGAGAGAGAGAGAGAGAGAGAGAGAGATAAACAGATAGATTGATAAACTACTCTCTTCATCTGTCAATCCCCACTGATAGTAACCAGTCTTCTTTATCTCTCCAATTCGTCCTTATCTCCTCACCTGTCTCCCAGCAGCCGCTCTGAGGACCTGCTCTTGTCTCAAGAGGGAGGAAGAAAAACACTGCAAACTGACGTACAGTTTGTTCACCTCTTTACTCAAGTACACTGGATTTATTCAAGGTTAATCTGTGGGTGATAGATTTCCTCTTGTGTAAATCCTTTGCCTTAGGTTAGCTTCTAGCTATACTTCCCTTATACACAGACCAGATCTGTGTCTCACTTCTGAGTTTTGAGGTTGATTGATGTGTTTGTCTTCCCTGTTTTGAAAGAGGTTTCCTTTTAACTTCGTTGCGTTTCTGTCTGACGTCCTCGACCGAAAACGATTTTCTCGTCAAACTTAATTTGATGAGAATTGTTCACTTACTTGCCAGTTTTGTATAAGACAAATCTCTCCCACTGCATTTTTTAAGACAAGTTACTTTCTATCTTTTTTTTTTTGCATCTTTCCTCTTTGAGGTTAGCATGTTTAATATTTGTATGTTTGTTTATTTACGTCTCTGAAACTGGTCCTCTTCCTCATCGACGACCAGTCTTTGAGTCAACTTCAACTTAACTGTATCCCTGAGATGAGTCATTATTCCTCATAGTTCCCGTTTCAAGTTATGTCCCATGTTTCATTCTCTTATTCGAGACCTTTTTTTTTAGGTTGACTTCCCTAGTGCCGGATCACGCTATACATTCCATTCTTTTACTGAAGATCTCTCGCTGGGCGTTTTCTCTTTTTTCCCCCCCCCCCCCTCGCTGGAAGCATCCAAAGTCCCACTCTCACTCAAAGACCTCCAGTTGCAGGATTTCTTTCGACGAGGGATTTGTCTGTGTACAATCTCCTTAATGGATTCCTGTCTCTAGAAACACCTGGTTTTGTACCTTCTCTGGGAGTGTCGTAACTCTCGCCTTGGTCGAATCCCTCTGTATGTTGCTCTACCAACCACAGTTTCCAGTCGATGGCCTTCTTTTTCTTCCATTTCCCTCCACACACACGCTCGTGTACAGCTTTTTTTTTTTCTTGCTTTGCGTCTATGATAAGATCATGTTGTTTCAGATGTCTCCTTATTCTTTCGTCGCATATTCTCCCCTTGAATACATCCTATATCATTATTGTTTATTTCAGATTCAGTTATTTACTTTATTCTCTTTCTTTTTCGATTTCTATCCATTTTCTGTTCTGTATCTATTTTTCTTTGGCCGTTTGTACGTACTGCTACGAAGACGAGGAAGACCTGCTGCTGGAGCCATGGTTGGTGTGCTTCCCAGCAGATTCATCTTGCTATTGTCTTCCCATTTTTCTCCGTTTGTCTTCATTAGGAGTCCAGATGATACATGTGTGGATTACTAGCTTTATATCAGTATTAGCAACAGCTGCCTCTTAATCAACAGAACCTCGATTACTAACCTCATATCAGTATAAGCAACGGCTACCCCCTAATCAACAGAATCTCCCTTTCAGTTTTCCTATAGCTAACATAACCTCCTCAGTACCGCCCCTTGTTCAGAGGATCTCCCTTACCAGCGACCATCTCGTATAGTCTTCCCTCCCCAGCCCCCTCGGTCTTTCAGAGAGTTCTCTCGGAATCCTGTCTCTCCCACAAGATTCCCCTTCACCCACTTCTCACACTGGGTCCTTCTCATTAGCCTCCATATCTCATACTATTCTCATCCCCCTTCCCAAAACCCCACGAGGCTAATCTCATCCTTCCACCTTTCTCACTGAACTACCCGTCACAACTGCTCTTTCCACTAACCCCTCTGCCCCCTCCGAATAGCTCTCTCACCTACCATCTCATTGTACCTATCACTCTTAAACCCTCCCTTCCCCTTTGTCGACCCAACCCATCCTGTTTTATTTCCATCTCTTCTCCTTTCACCTTCACCCTTTGTGACCCCTTTATTCCTTATCTATCCCCTTTTTTACCTTTCAGCTCTCATGTATGCCTCTCTCACCTCTCATAGTTGTTCTCTATCACCTCCTCTCTGTCACTCTAGCACGCCCGTCAGCCTTCCACCCTTACCTTCTGTCTACCTCCCTGCTCCTCTTCCCCTTCACTACTCCTCCCCTTTGCATGCCATCGTCCCACCTTTCTTCCAGCCACTCTTCCTCCCCCTCCTATCCCTCTTCATGCCCCTAATATTTTTGTTTCCTTCTCGAAGATAAGGGGCGAGCAAAAACCCACCTGACTGAGGAAAGTAATTGGTGTGAGATAAGGAGCGGGCCCCGCCTCCCTCTGTCTTTTTCTCGCTCTCTCTCAACCATTTTTCTCTCTCGTAGCCCCTAAGTACATCCCTCACCGGCAAGCCCCCCCCCCCCTTTTTTTTTTAGTCCTGAGGTTCCATAATTTTTCTTATTTTTCCAGTTTCCGTCAAAATCCGCCGTCGCCTTGTACGTTTTTGGCCCTCACGTTTCCATGGGATGTGAACTGTTCTATGTATTTTTTTTTGTTTTTTGTTTTTCTTCAGGTTTTCTTTGCACTTAATTCACAGGCACGGTTCGTTGTGACTGGAAAGATTTTGTGTCAATCTCTTCCCATTCTTCTGAGCAAGTGACTCTGTTCAGGCATAGTTTCTTTGAATTTTGTTGACCATTTCATGTCTTCCGTATCTCAAGTACGGATTTTGTTACTGAGTTACCACACACCGTTAAGCATGGAAGCTACGATCGTCTCAAGATTTTCAGATGATGTGATTAGATAGCAACGATATATATTTATTTATTTATTTATTTTTTCATTTATTGTACTTGATCGCCGTTTCCCGCATCAGCGAGGTGGCGCCAGGAAACAGATGAAGAACGACCCATCACTCATAGACACATATACAAAAACGCCCATACACGTACAGATATATATACATGCATATACATATACATATGAACATATACGCATATACATACTTATACATACACATACGCAGACATATACATATACACATGTACATATACCTTGCCCGCCTTCAGTTCATTCTCGGACACACACACACACACACACACACACACACACACACACACACACACACACACACACACACACACACACACGCCCGCTTTTGACCCAGAACCTTGAAGATCCCGTCAGAGGTCACGCAATCATACGCCAGGGTCGTATCATTGCTCTCAAGGATCGTACCGTCAGCGCTCAAGAGATCTTTCCTGTTGTACTTAATGACCACAGCCTCGCGCCCTTAAGAGGTTAGATAACACTGGAGTACCTGACGCTGACGAAGGCCTTCACCCCGCCGTCGTGTGTCTCCACCCCACCCCGCTCTCTCTCCCTCCTCTCCTCTCTTGAAAGAAAACTGTTGTGATCCCCTGACATCCAGGAGCTATATAAAACAAAACAATCCATTTCCTGGGCTTACCCCCAGTATTACGGTGGCGTTTTATTTTGTCGTAAATGTGTCTTTCAGAACACAGGGGGCAATATGTCGCAAACTATTGGCCAAAGAAGTAGGTCATATACAGTTAGGAGGGAGGGAGGGGAGAGAGAGGTGGTGAGGTAGGTGCCACTGGAAGGCGACAGCGTTCCAGTAACAGTGTGATCCCGAAGGACGAGAGAGAGAGAGAGAGAGAGAGAGAGAGAGAGAGAGAGAGAGAGAGAGAGAGAGAGGTGGGGGGGGGCACTTAAGTCGTAGTTGTTCGTATGACTCAGTTCCGGTACAAAATGGGATCTCTTGAGCGATTACGGCCAGCGAATTTAGCACGGGTAGCGGCTTCGACAACAGCACCCCAGCATCAGCAGTTGGAGGAGCAGCAGCGGCAGCAGCAGCGGTGGCTGAAATCAGCAGTTGGAGGAGCTGCGGCAGCAGCAGCGGCGGAAGAAGTGGCACAAGCAGTAGCAGAGGGAACAGCAACAAGAACAGAAGGAGCACCTTCGTAAGGGAACAACTCATTTCTCGTGGCAGCTGAAGGAATAAGTCCATCTGAAGAAACATTAACAAGAAAAGCATCGATGTCAGTGACGTATACAACAACAACAACAACAACAGAAACAAGAACAACATCACCTTCCACAGCACAAACATGAGCTGCATCGTCGAGTGTGAACGACAGAAGGACAAGAACAACAACGACAACAAGAGGTGCTACAGTACCGGAGTGAGGCCCAACAACAACAACAACAACAAGGGAAGTGGGATGCAGCCTCGTCAGGCTTTTAAGCTCTTATGGCAGATAGCATCTTCTTCCTCTCACAGATATATTACTTCCTAAACTCCTATGTATCCGACTCGTGACTGTAGCCTGTCTTGCTCATTGTCCAGCACTCCGACATGACTACAACAGGGATTCACATATCGTACTTATTTACAGATTTACATTTATAAAAGATAATGTTTATTATTCTTTTAATCATTTCATCGTATGTTTGTCATTTTGAGCTGTATTTTGGACGCGCTGGTCTGTATGTCTGTCACGCTGTTTTATATCTGACACGCTGAGCCGTATTTCTGACACGCTGAGCCGTATTTCTGACACGCTGAGCCGTATTTCTGAAACGCTGAGCCGTATTTCTGACACGCTGAGCCGTATTACTAACACGCTCAACTGTATTTCTGACATGCTGAGCCTTATTTCTAACACGCTGAGCCGTATTTCTGACACGCTGAGCCGTATTTCTTACACGCTAAGCCGTATTTCTGACACGCTGAGCCGTATTTCTCTCACGCTGAGCCGTATTTCTGACACGCTGAGCCGTATTTCTTACACGCTGAGCCGTATTTCTTACACGCTGAGCCGTATTTCTGACACGCTGAGCCGTATTTCTGACACGCTGAGCCGTATTTCTCTCACGCTGAGCCGTATTTCTGACACGCTGAGCAGGTATTTCTGACACGCTCAGCCGTATTTCTGACACGCTGAGCTGTATTTCTCTCACGCTGAGCCGTATTTCTGACACGCTGAGCCGTATTTTTGACACGCTGAGCCGTATTACTCTCACACTGAGCCATATTTCTGACACGCTGAGCCTTATTTCTGACACGCTGAGCCTTATTTCTGACACGCTGAGCCTTATTTCTGACGCTGAGCCTTATTTCTGACACGCTAAGCCATATTTCTGACACGCTGAGCCGTATTTCTTACACGCTGAGCCGTATTTCTGTCACGCTGAGCCGTATTTCTGTCACGCTGAACCTTATTTCTGTCACATGAGCCGTATTTCTGACAAGCTGAGCCGCATTTCTGACACGCTGAGCCGTATTTCTGACACGCTGCGCCGCATTTTTGACACGCCGAGCCGTATTTCTGAAACGCTGAACAGTATTTCAGACACGCTGAGCCGTATTTCTCTCACGCTGAGCCGTATTTCTGCCACGCTGAGCCGTATATCAGACACGAGAAGCCTCAGACACGGGTTTCTTCATTGATGAAGTAAACTGAAGTTAATTTCATTCGGTAAATTCACAAGAATTTTGGCCATTTTTTCTTCTTTCTTCTTACCTCATTATCTATTCATTGCTGTTTGGAAAGTTTGGTTATTTCTTATTATAAGGATTTCATGCTGTTCTTACGAAACTCTTTACAATATTCCATAACAAATGTTTCTATGGAAACTGGAATCCTATCAGAACTTTTCCTTAAGCCTTTTCCTCGAGGTTGGTGAGTATTTGGTTTCATTAAGAACAACACACAATTCTTGACGTATGTAAAAAAAGAAAAAAATGTAAATTCTGTACATTGATGTTTCTGGATTCCTTGGTGTGTTTCGCTCCCGAGATCGCACATATGCCACTTTGGCTAATTTCGTAGGTGCATTTATGGCAAACTTCTCCATATCATTTTTCCCTGAAGTGATCACTTCTTTTCGTTGGCCTCGGCTTTTCTGGGTCATACACATGACTTTAGAAAATCCTCCCTTCTTTCTGAGAGACATTTGTGAGTGAGTGAGTGAGTGAGTGAGTGTGGGTGTTGAGTGTCTGAGAGACGTGAGTGAGTGAGTGAGTGTGGGTGTTGAGTGTCTGAGAGACGTGAGTGAGTGAGTGAGTGTGGGTGTTGAGTGTCTGAGAGACGTGAGTGAGTGAGAGAGTGTGGGTGTTGAGTGTCTGAGAGACGTGAGTGAGTGAGTGAGTGTGGGTGTTGAGTGTCTGAGAGACGTGAGTGAGTGAGTGAGTGAGTGTGGGTGTTGAGTGTCTGAGAGACGTGAGTGAGTGAGTGAGTGTGGGTGTTGAGTGTCTGAGAGACGTTTGTGAGTGAGTGAGTGAATGAGTGTGGGTGTTGAGTGTCTGAGAGACGTGAGTGAGTGAGTGAGTGTGGGTGTTGAGTGTCTGAGAGACGTGAGTGAGTGTGGGTGTTGGGTGTCTGAGAGACGTGAGTGAGTGAGTGAGTGTGGGTGTTGGGTGTCTGAGAGACGTGAGTGAGTGAGTGAGTGTGGGTGTTGGGTGTCTGAGAGACGTGAGTGAGCGAGTGAGTGTGGATGTTGGGTGTCTGAGAGACGTGAGTGAGCGAGTGAGTGTGGATGTTGGGTGTCTGAGAGACTTGAGTGAGTGTGGGTGTTGGGTGTCTGAGAGACGTGAGTGAGTGTGGGTGTTGGGTATCATGTTTAAGTTTCAAGGTCAGCCTCGCTGAGCCTTCTTATCCACTCCTGCCGCCGTAGAGATAGGCAGACGGCGTCGTCCCCTCCACACCGGACAGAACTGGTTCCTGAATCTGACCGTAGGCGTGGGCGTCGGGTTTAGGGGTCCCTGGTACCTTATAGTGTGGGAGGCGCCCGCACCATCGCCATTCACCCGAATGGCGATGGTGATGGTCGTGTTGGTTCGGTGGAGATGGTTACGGTGGCGATAGTGTTTCGGGTGGGTGTTGGTGATTGGTTTGGGGGTGTTGTGTTGTGGGTGTTGTAGTGGTGATGCCTGTGGTGGTTTTTTTTATGAGGATGGTGGTCGTGATGTCATGGTTTTTATGAGGATGGTGGTCGTGATGTCATGGTTTTTATGAGGATGGTGGTCGTGATGTCATGGTTTTTATGAGGATGGTGGTCGTGATGTCATGGTTTTTATGAGGATGGTGGTCGTGACGTTATGGGGTTCAGCTGTGGTCGTGGATGTCGTGGTCGTTCATGGCCGTAAGGGTGGGTGCTGGTGGCAGCAGTCGTGGTGGTGATGGTGGTCGTGGTAATTAGGATGATGACAGTGGTTGGTGCGGTTGTACCACTCATCGCTGATAATGATGGCATTAGTGAAGACGATGGTGTGGCAGCAATGACTGTAGTTAGCAACTATGACGGTGGTAATCCCCTCTGATCATAGTAGTAATAGTGACCATGATGATGATAATGATGGTGCTTTGGGAAGTGATGGTGAGAAGGATGGTGTAATAACGGTGATGGTGTTGATGATGGTAGAGGTGATGACGGCCGTGTGGAAATCTGTCATTCTAGGAGCGACAGAGCCACATGGATGATGCTTGTCGTGGAAGAAGAAAGTAGGAGGAGTAGTACAACAAAGGTAACTGTGATAGAAAATTGTCTGAGACATACTTTTGTGTTCGCTCTTGAAGGATGACGACGCCAGGATTGAAAGTATACCAAAGTATCACAAGAAAAAAAAAAGAAAAGAAAAACAGTGATGACTTTTAAAACCACCTCCGCAACGAGCAACTTAAAAACAAGTATTTCCCCCCACAACAACAACAACAACAACAACAACAGAAAAACAAAAACAGCTACAGCAAACCAGCACTCCAGGAAGGGAAGAGAGACAAATTAGTTTGTTTGGTAACAACAAAAGAACAAGACCTGAAAGTTATTTTGCAGACGAAGGTTAAGAGCATTTTTTTTTTCTTCTTCTTTCTTCGTCTATGGAGAATGGAGGGGACTTTGCTAAGAGTGAAATTTGCGAACTGCCATATCCAGTTACGCAGCTGTCAAGAGAATTATGAGTGTTGAATAATATCTCCTTTCTTTCTTATTTGTCTGGTTTTTTTTTTTCTCTCTCTCTCTCTCTTCCTGTCGAAATGATCAATGTGACTTTAGGATTAATAATGTGCTGGGGGTTTAATAGTAGTTAGGGTGTACCCTCGCGTCATGGCAACCTGCCCTTAGTAATAGTAATGTTATAGATAGTGGATGTCATCCACCCTTGACGACTCTGCTTTTATGTGCAATTGTGGATATATTGGCTCCATTGATATTGGGTGTAATGATGGCATTGTAGCTCTCGTTGTAGTGGTCCTGCGTTCGATATTGGTATTTCCGGCAGGAGGCGAGTTGGTGGCTTAGTGGAATTATTTGTGATGGTGGTGATAGTGGTAGTAGTAGTAGTAGTGATAGTGGTCATAGTAATAGTAGTGGTAGTATCAACAATGGTAGCGTTATTAAGGTTTGTTCAATGATTGTGATGTTAAAGTGGTAGATTAACTCTTCATTTAATACCAGATTGATTGCAGTTTATATACTTACACAAATTCATTGCTCGTATACATCTGAGAAAATGAATATGTAGTCACTTAGACGAACTCCCTCATTTATATAAAACTCTGTCAAACAGGTAGATAGATATACATATCTATTTACAGGCAACAAAATCACTGAGATTGTGACATACACTCTCAAACGTGCATAACCATACACACACACACACACACGCACACACACACACACACACACACACACACACACACACACACACACACACACACACACACACTTGAAAACCTTAATAAAACACCTCGTAAGAGATACCACTGGATTTATTTTTTCATAGACGGTACCGATGTTAATGTTATAATGAACAGCGAAAGTTCTTCATCAGATACCTACTGGCCACGAATCTTCTCGCTTGCTTAAGTTTGAAGATGCACGTACAGGCTTTTTGAGCCACAGAAGTAATCATTCAGAGTTAGTCACTCCGTCTGTGACTTAGTTTTTCGTGACACTTTTTCTCCATCGTTTTCTTCTTGACACCGATATACCCGCTGCATGAACACCCATAGGGATAAGGGGCAGACCTAGAAGGCTTTTTAATTTTCAGTTACCTCACTCTACGATCATTTTGTGAGTAAAGCGACTATCTGGACATGAGAACCTCTTTGATAGCAAAGGACCTGCCTCGACTTGTGTGGGTAAAGCAAGTTAACTCGACTTACGAGTCTTCCTTTTTTTCGTGGGGGGGTTATGAAAGGAACTACCTCGTCTTATAAACGTTTTGATAGCAGTGCTACTGACACGACCTCTGAACCTTGTGGTAGTAAAGAGACTACCTCAACCTATAAGCATTCTGGGTAGCACTGTAGCTCCCTCGACTTGCCAACCTTTTAGTAACCAAGCAGCGACTACAGCAGCCTCAATCTCTAAGCTTTTTGCCAGCAAAGCGACCACGCTGACCTACAAAGAGAAACTCCGTTGCTCCCCCTCCGCTCTCATTTGCTTCCGTGGTGCGTCAAATATCATTTTCGTTGATGGGGCACATGACAGGGTAAAATGAGAAGAGGCTCAGAATGTGAAGATACTGATCTCTTCACGAGTCTGAAATCATGAAATAGATGGTCCTCCAGACTTAAATCACGAAATAGATGGTTCTCCAAACTTAAATCATGAAATAGATGGTCCTCTAAACTTAAATCATGAAATAGATGGTCCCCTAAACTTAAATCATGAAATAGATGGTCCTCTAAACTTAAATCATGAAATAGATGGTCCTCTAAACTTAAATCATGAAATAGATGGTCCTCTAAACTTAAATCATGAAATAGATGGTCCTCTAAACTTAAATCATGAAATAGATGGTCCTCTAAACTTAAATCATGAAATAGATGGTCCTCTAAACTTAAATCATGAAATAGATGGTCCTCCAAACTTAAATCATGAAACAGATTGTTCTTCAAATTTGAATCATGAAATAGATGGTCCTCCAAACTTAAATCATGAAATAGATGGTCCTCCAAACTTAAATCATGAAACAGATTGTCCTCCAAAATTAAATCATGAAATAGATGATCCTCCAAACTTAAATCATGAAATAGATGGTCCTCCAAATTCAAATCATGAAATAGATGGTCCTCCAAACTTAGATCATGGAATAGATGGTCCTCCAAGCTTAAATCATGGAATAGATGGTCCTCCAAATTTAAATCATGAAATAGATGGTCCTCCAAATTTAAATCATGAAATAAATGGTCCTCCAAACTTAAATCATGGAACAGATGGTCCTCCAAAATTAAATCATGAAATAGATGGTCCTCCAAACTTAAATCATGAAATAGATGGTCCTCCAAATTTGAATCATGAAATAGATGGTCCTCCAAATTTGAATCATGAAATAGATGGTCCTCCAAACTTAAATCATGAAATAGATGGTCCTCCAAATTTGAATCATGAAATAGATGGTCCTCCAAACTTAAATTATGAAACAGCTTGTCCTCCAAATTTGAATCATGAAATGGACGGTCCTCCAAACTTAAATCATGAAATAGATGGTCCTCCAAACTAAAAGCAATCCTGGCCGATGTATATGAATATCTTTTTTTGTTTGTTTGCCTTGAGAATACTGATAAATCAAAAAGCTATTTTCTTAATCGACCATGCATAATTTTCGTATGTATTTTGCATAAACTGAGCAAGTATGCATCATATTCCAAGTAGCCATTACTTACCGCACGGGAGTCTCTGATATATTTCTCTCTCTCTCTCTCTCTCTCTCTCTCTCTCTCTCTCTCTCTCTCTCTCTCTCTCTCTCTCTCTCATCGTCCTGTTTTCTTCATACCACATGATACATCAGTTTACCTCATTAACGGAAGATGACCTTATCCACCCTTCACTGTAACTTCGTATTCTTCATCGACCTCTTGGCCTCAGGTAGCGAGACGAGACGAAGATCAACCCACTTCGACAAATGGAGGTCAACTTTGCCATAAAACTGGGCATTGATGAATATCGGATTTTCCAGTGACGTGAGGTGACGACACGCTAACCTATTGCAGCAATGTGAGGTCGGCGACACTGCAAACTCACTTCAGTGGCATTGATCTCTCGACAATGGAGACTCCATTTAGTTGTGTGAAAGCACGACGTAGGGAGATCCAGCCTGACTTGAAGGACCAAAGACAGCCATACAGTAACCCTGACATAAGGCATCTACAGCTACCTGTGTTATGGTGCTACAGCAGAGAAGACTAGACACAGAAGTATGAAACATTTTGTTAACGAAGCCATCCTCCGCATCGCCATATTGCTAGATCACACTTTAATCTATCGTAAGTTGACATCATACTAGGGGTTTATCCCCTGAGAACCCCACTAAACTGCTACCAGGACTATGCGGACGAGTCTCAACTGACGATGCCTCTCTACTTAAGATTTGTGTCTCTAATTCACATCTTAACACCACGGCTGATAGGGATGACATCAAGAAGGCCTTAGCAGTGTAAAAGCCAGCCTATAAAGAGTCCTACTGATGAGTATATCGGGTCTCGTAAACAGCATAGAATACCCAAAGGTCTTCTTTGAGGAAGTGACACTCAACCAACCCCTTTTGGCCGCAGAGCCACGACGCTGACCTGCCAAGCAGAGCAAAAAGAAAAGAAACTTATCATTGCCATCAAAATTTACGTCAGGGGTATTTCGCTCAGTTACTCGTCTACGTGAAGTGTTGCGTGAGTCTTGTGCCTGGAATTTGGAGCGTGTGTGTTACGGCCGTGGGAGAGACGGGGAGGAAGAGATCAAGGCTTTCGTCAAAGGATGCCGGAGATAGGAAGATAGATGGAATGTAGAGACAAAAATGACAGTGGCTATCGTTGATCTGTCGTGAGAAAGACGAAGTGATGGTGAAATTCATTTGCGATTCAATTTAATTTCCTTAAATGCAGTAGATAAAGGCCAACTCCTGTCAGACCAATCGCAGAAGACAAAGGTTATCGTGAATGCTCTCAGATAAAACAAATTGCCAATATAAATACGAAGGGCGTTCATTTTCGGATGCTCCTAATTTGAGCATGATTATCATCAAACAATCGGAGCTACAATAGACACATGATCAACAGAGACATGGACAGAAAACAGCAAAGTCCAGAATCAAATCGCATTGGACAGTGAACAGCCAACGCATATTAAGTTACCTTAGCTAAACATAAACACGAGAAATCACACCTGAGGCGTAACTGTCGAGGTTATCACTGCTCGTCACCGAAACGTGTCAGAACGCTTGGAGATAAAGGCGACGCAGCCTTCAGCGTGACCAGAGAGACAGACAGACAGACAAAGAGGAGAGACGAACCGATGCATCCAGGTTCCTTCCCCCTTCCCCCATCCCCTCCACCACCTCGTCTTGGAGAAAGATCTATGGGGTGAATTTATCACACACCGTCACACTAAAGAGATGGATGACTTAGGAGAGGAGGGGGGGAAAAAAAAGAGAAGCTAAGAAGACTAATCCATAACTTCCATTAGCTCGTCACACTGTTTCCGCGCAGGTCTTTAATAATCAATTATGGGTTGCTAATGTACTTTGTGTTGCCGCGGAGGAGTGTGGGTAATTAGGCAGTGCAAGGAGTCTCACCTAGCCGTCAGGCAAGGGGGAAAAAAAAAACTTTTCAAGGATAGATACTTTTAACGACTTGTGGTGGGGAGAGAGAGAGCAGAAAAAATATCTAGAAAACGACACAAAGAATAATGAGGCAGCTTCTTATGTAACTGAAAGGAATACGAAACGAAAGAGATGCAATGGTGAGTCTCCCAGTATACATAGATTAATGCAAGGTATTCCGAGGCGACAAAAGGCATTGTTGAGTCTCCCAGTAGACGTAGGTTAATGCAACATACTCAGAGGCAATATTTGCTGTAGCCTTCACCTCAGGGTTAACCATTCAGTGGGTCTTGCTTGGCCCCTACCCTCCTGTTCCTGCTGGGCATGACGTATCTTCGGCGTCTCACTCATTTTGAAGATCATCTTAACATTTCTCGGTCTTTAGTTTCCTCCTCATTCATCTTACGGGGTGAGAAGGTGCTTCTTCCTTCCCTCATCTTTATTGCCTTCTTTCAAGTCTCGTCCGTCTTTTCGTTTAGATAATCTTGTTTCTGTTTCCTGACATCGTCGTCGTGTCTAAAGCTTCCTTTTCCGGATGTCTTGTGCCTTTCCATAGAATTCAAGTAGGATGGTATGTTTTGTGCTTTCCTTATTAAAGAACTTTATTAAAAGTGGTATGGCTTAGTCCATGGCTTCCTCTTCTGTCAGTCTTATACTACTTTCTTTTTAGGAAATGAAGTAGGACGGCTTGCTTTATTAGCTGTCTGTTGTTATTTGTTGTGCCTTTTAGAGGGACTGTCTTAAAGTCCTTTAAAAAAAAAAAAGAGAGAATTGCTATCTTTTAAGTAGGGCAGCTCATTTTATAGCTTCTCTTCGTATCACTGGTGTCCCTTTTTTCCCTCGTCTTTTCTGCCATGTCTCCACAATTATCAGGGCGTCATCAGCTGACATTTACTGAGGATGCCAGCTAAGTGTTTCCTAAAATGGAGTCGCCGTGATTATCGCCAGTCCGCGGGGAGGCGTCGCTCCTTATTGCCTCCTCTCATTCCTTCCCTCTTATCCTCCTCCCCATCCAGGGTCTTATTGCCCCTCTCCCCATGACCTTGTCCTCACGTTTTCTTCGTTTCTTTTCCCCTTTCTCTTTGCCCCTGTCTGTCTGTTTGTCTCTCTGTCTATCTGTCTGTCTGTGTGTCTCGTTTGTCTGTCTGTCTGTCCTTCCTTCCACACTGCCCGCCACCCTGTCCCCTCCCCACATCTCTCTAACTCCATTTTCCCCACTCCCCCTACCGTTCTCCCTTGCAAATATAGCTTCCCCATTCTGATAACACACTTAAAGCTGAGTGTTTGAGGGACTAGATGCAAGCGCCTGATAGGTCAGTTAGTTGGTTGGTTGGGGGGAGAGGCTGGTTGTCGGATGGACTAGATGACACATTCAACTACCTTAAATTTTCTTTTTTTTTCTTCGTGAATGTCAGCTAACGTTATGGTGAATCACCAGATCGTTCTTTCACAACGACGTTGGCCTCTATGCATTAACCCGAAATGGAAGCATTTGGCTTTGGTGTACGGTGTGTGTAGAGCAGCTGGGGCGTGGTTTTATAGCTGGCTGGTTGGCTGGGCTGGTAGGCTTGGTTGATTGGCTGGGCTGGTTGGCTGGGCTGGTAGGCTTGGCTGACTTGTGGTAGCTGGCTGGCTGGCTAGCTAACTGGCTGGCTGGCTAGCTTGCTGGCTGGCTGGCTGGCTAAGTGGAGGTAAGGCGGTGAACTGAGCCATTATCAAGAACTGATTCGTGTGAGGGAGGAAACCTACTGCACTGTGCCTGTAGTTGGTGGTGAGAGGAGAGGCGCTAGCTGTTCTGGCTTCATCTTAGATGACTATGCTGAATGCATTTTGTGGGTCTTTACCATGATAGCTGTGGTGGCAGGCGGCTCTGGCTTAAGCTGTGACAGCTCTGCTTGATACAAGATATTAGCTTCGGCTCCTTTAGCTCTAGAAAGAAAGGTTATGGCCTCAGCTATCATAACTGTAGTAGTGGGGCTATGACTATAGCTGTTATAACTATAGTGGTAGGAATGCAGCTTTAGCTTTTATTACTGAAGTGATGAGGGATGCAGCTTTAGCTGTGATGAACGAAGGGACTGAAATCTTGCAACTTCGGCTGTAATGAACAGATGTTAAAAGAAAGGCTGTGATCACACCAACAGATAATGGACGTGATTTTTCAGCTTTAGTGACTGTATATTGGCCTGAGGTTGAGCGTAAAGTTGCCAGTCAGGAAACAGACGCTTTTGAGATTTGACCGTAACGATTATAGTCACAGCTTTGCCCTCACTGTTGGCCGCAATGGCAAGTCATAAAGTCTGTTGTTGCGTAACGGGCAGGGAGTTGTAGGTATAATCGTAGAAGCTAGGTGATAACCTCGATGATATTGTGATGCAGGCACGTCGTCATATTGTTGTGGATGGGGTCTGTTCGATCTCGAGATTTGTAATCAAACTGAAGTTGAACAGAGGGTTATACTTGTAGTCGTGCTGTTAACATTAGCAGGTAAATTGTGTATGTATGATTGTCACGTAGGCAGATTATGTCGTCGGATGTCATACTGATAGGTTATATATGTATTCAGCTGTTATAAGTGCTGTTGTTAAACGATGCGTCCTCATCTCCTTCGTAATGAACGACGGATCGTATTGGTTAAAGCTTTAGATGTGGTGTTTGTGGCATGTTTTTATCGTTGTTGATGTTGTGATGAAGTGATACACGAGCAGCTAGGGGTGGTAAGGACAGAAGACCTTTCAGATGATGGTGTGAGGAACGTTAGTGAAGGGTGGTGATAGATCAAGTAGATAATGATGATGGTGATGATAAAAGTCGATGATATTACGTGATTGTGGTAACAATGTATGACCCTTGGGATGGCGTATGACCCTCATTGATAACATCGTTGCCATATCACGTGATTGTGGTAACGATGTATGACCTTGGGATGGCGTATGACCCTCATTGATAACATCGTTGCCATAATTTGATGATTACCGATGGTGATGAGAGTTAGAATGATGAATGTAAAATTGAACTAAGGCACTTGATGCCGACGAAGATGATGATGACGATGAATCAGGGTGGTGAAGATGACTATGATTGATGTGGTCGAGAAGGGCGTTGGTTGAGAGGTCATTGGTGTTAAGTTCTCTCAATCAGGCAGTGATTTTGGGGATGAATCCAAGTAAACAGCTGTTGAAGATGAAGACAATGAGTATTGTAATGATGACGTTAAGGCTCGTGATAATGGGCTTTCTGGTGCTGAGATTTTCGGTAAGACTGATTGAGCTGTGGGTTTTCATAGGGCTTGTACAGTGGCGGAATATAAGACTGCGAAAAGGAGACCCAGCCTCCCATCCCACATGACTTCGCCTGCTGTGCTGAAAGCAAATTAACCTTATGATATATATATATATATATATATATATATATATATATATATATATATATATATATATATATATATATATATATATATATATATTATTTATTTATTATTTTATTATACTTTGTCGCTGTCTCCCGCGTTTGCGAGGTAGCGCAAGGAAACATACGAAAGAAATGGCCCAACCCCCCCCCATACACATGTATATACACACGTCCACACACGCAAATATACATACCTACACAGCTTTCCATGGTTTACCCCAGACGCTTCACATGCCTTGATTCAATCCACTGACAGCACGTCAACCCCAGTATACCACATCGCTCCAATTCACTCTATTCCTTGCCCTCCTTTCACCCTCCTGCATGTTCAGGCCCCGATCACACAAAATCTTTTTCACTCCATCTTTCCACCTCCAATTTGGTCTCCCTCTTCTCCTTGTTTCCTCCACCTCCGACACATATATCCTCTTGGTCAACCTTTCCTCACTCATCCTCTCCATGTGCCCAAACCACTTCAAAACACCCTCTTCTGCTCTCTCAACCACGCTCTTTTTATTTCCACACATCTCTCTAACCCTTACGTTACTCACTCGATCAAACCACCTCACACCACACATTGTCCTCAAACATCTCATTTCCAGCACATCCATCCTCCTGCGCACAACTCTATCCATAGCCCACGCCTCGCAACCATACAACATTGTTGGAACCACTATTCCTTCAAACATACCCATTTTTGCTTTCCGGGATAATGTTCTCGACTTCCACACATTCTTCAAGGCCCCCAGGATTTTCGCCCCCTCCCCCACCCTATGATCCACTTCCGCTTCCATGGTTCCATCCGCTGCCAGATCCACTCCCAGATATCTAAAACACTTCACTTCCTCCAGTTTTTCTCCATTCAAACTCACCTCCCAATTGACTTGACCCTCAACCCTACTGTACCTAATAACCTTGCTCTTATTCACATTTACTCTTAACTTTCTTCTTCCACACACTTTTCCAAACTCAGTCACCAGCTTCTGCAGTTTCTCACATGAATCAGCCACCAGCGCTGTATCATCAGCGAACAACAACTGACTCACTTCCCAAGCTCTCTCATCCCCAACAGACTTCATACTTGCCCCTCTTTCCAAAACTCTTGCATTTACCTCCCTAACAACCCCATCCATAAACAAATTAAACAACCATGGAGACATCACACACCCCTGCCGCAAACCTACATTCACTGAGAACCAATCACTTTCCTCTCTTCCTACACGTACACATGCCTTACATCCTCGATAAAAACTTTTCACTGCTTCTAACAACTTTCCTCCCACACCATATATTCTTAATACCTTCCACAGAGCATCTCTATCAACTCTATCATATGCCTTCTCCAGATCCATAAATGCTACATACAAATCCATTTGCTTTTCTAAGTATTTCTCACATACATTCTTCAAAGCAAACACCTGATCCACACATCTTCTACCACTTCTGAAACCACACTGCTCTTCCCCAATCTGATGCTCTGTACATGCCTTCACCCTCTCAATCAATATCCTCCCATATAATTTACCAGGAATACTCAACAAACTTATACCTCTGTAATTTGAGCACTCACTCTTATCCCCTTTGCCTTTGTACAATGGCACTATGCACGCATTCCGCCAATCCTCAGGCACCTCACCATGAGTCATACATACATTAAATAACCTTATATTTATATTTATATATAAAACAGAACTAAAGTGTCAGAATGGGAGATTGCGTTGCAAAGGAAACCACATCTTCTCCCCCTTACGTTTTCCCTCCTTGCCTACACTGCCGACCCTGGTCCCTCCTATCAAGAAATGCCTTCGCTTTCCTAAAGAGGAACCAGCGTCTCCACTCTCCTATCTGTCTCTCCTCTTCTCTCCCCCACTACCAAGAAGAAGTGCCTTCCCTTCCTTAAGGAAGAAGCAACTCCCTTCCCCCCCTTGCTGCTGCAGGAGAGGTTTCCTCCCCAAATGGACTGTGCCATCCCTGCACCGCTCTCGGAATATGAATCATTCCGTTCCAGTCGTTAGGCCGTGTCTTCCGCCTTCCTGGTCGCCTTTGCTCTTACCCTCCTCATTACTCACTCTCAGCTTCCTCATTATTCACCATCCCTCGCAGTTCCTCTTCTCTCATGATCACATATCAAAAGGAAAAGGGGATTTGCCCCTTATCTAGTTCTCCTTCTTCCTCTCCTCTCGCACCACTTCGTTTTCTCACTCTCACTCGTCGTGTATGTTCCCGGCACTTTCGTGCCGTTGAGGAAGTTATCAGGCTCTTCCTCGCTCCGTCCAGTCCACTCCCTGGTGTAACTACCAAGAACAGCTTTGCTACTTCTTCTACCACCCTTCCCCACAACCACCCTCGATCTCTCCTCTCCCTTCATCTCTACTCCAGCCTTACCTTCTCCTCTCTCTCTGTCTCCTTAAATCTCTTTTAACACATTTTCCAGCTCTGGTGTCTTCCGTCTCTCGTCTTTTGCTTTTCTGAACTGTCTCAGCTGCAGGATTTCGGTGATAAGGCTTCTGGGAGAGTATGATGAGCTGGGTATGATTAAGTAGGGGAGGGAGAGGATGATGTTTGCTGTGAGGATGTGATGATGGTATGGGGAAGTTCGAAGATGCCATTAGGTTGGGTTTGCCCTGGTGTGGAGCAGGCTGAGGACGTCTTCTGTAGGATTGTTACAGTTGATGGACATACTGTTGATGTAAGTCGATAATTCCTTGAGAGGGGAGGGCTGTGGTGCGAAGTGCATTCTGCGAGACTGTAGGAGCTGAAGGGGGGTCTAGTGTGATAGAAGAAGGGTATGGTATATATATATGTATATATAGAATGTCTATAAAGGTATAGTTGCTGATGGAGACACGGTTTGTGAAAAAGGGAAGTAACAAAGGAAGGAGTGAGAAAGAAAGAAAGAGAGAATTGAGGGACAACAGGAAAAGAAAAGGAGATAATAACAGAAAATAAACGAAGGTGAAGAACGATAGAAGACAGACAGACAAACAAATAGAAGAAAAGACGGAGAATGAGGTCGAGAGAGAGAGGGAGGGGGGGGGGGGGTTGGTCTAGGAATGGAGGGAAGGAAGGGATGGAGAAAGCAAGAGAAGAGAGAAGCTTCGGGTAGCAGGAGTCGACATATCATCTTGCGAGTTCACACATAAGAGACATTACTGCGGATAATGTTGGAGATCTTGAAATGGAGAAGACATTTTTCTTAAGCCACATTTTATGTTATTTGAAGCCAAAAATGCTGTCGTACATCACCTGCAGTGAAACCTTGAGAAATTCCGACGCTATTCTGTTATTTGTTCACTCTCAAAGCTTCTAGAACGAACAGATGAATACACATAACGAATAAATACAGTTCCTTAGAATCGTTCTTAAAGTCTCAAGGCTTTCGAAATTGAACCGCACAGTTAAAGCCCCACAATAAAAAAGAAAGTACTTCCTTCTATAAACCCTGAAATAGGGAGGGAATAGGGAGCCTCTGGTGCCATAAAAGTCTGGACTGTGGTTTGGTGTCTTCGTCGCCTGAGGAGGTCGTCGTCAGGGGTCGCCGTTATAGTGTTGTCGCTAAGGTCGTCGTTGCTCGAGGTCTTTGTTCGGAGTCGTCCCCAGGACCGTCCCAAGGGTTGGTGTGTGGGATTTTCGCTTGGGGTCGTCGTATTGGTCGTCCCGAAGGTTGGTGTTAGGGTCGTATATGTCAGATCGTTGTCAAAAGAGTCGTCCCGAATTTGGTTTCGTGAGGTCTTTAAGATCGTTTGTTAGGGTGGGTACCAAGATCATCGCCAGGGGGTCGTAGTTAGGGTAGGGAGTCGGGGTCGTTGCTGTGATCGTCGTTAGGGTAGTCGCCAGAGTTGCAGAGAAAGAAAGAAGAGAAAAAATGATGTTAGTGTTGAGGGAGTGATCCGTCAGGGAGGGAGGCAGGTTTATGGTGTGGTGGTAGGTACACGCCCTGACCCTCCCTACCATACACGGTGTGTCGAGGTCCTGATGACGGCAGGTGGTGCTGGTGCTGGTGTGGTTTCGTGCCTACCCACCACCACCACCACCTCTATTACCAACAAAACACTACCACCCTACAACCACCACTATTACCACAATCACTACAACCACTAATTTCTCTACTGTTGCCAACACTATTATTACCTCTAACAAAGCAGTTGCTTAGAAAATTTATGTGCTACTGCTACTGTTCTATCATTACTACTCTTAGGATTATTCCTCCTACAACTACTACTACTACTACTACTACTGCTGCTGCTGCTGCTGCTGCTGCTCCAATATCAGGCATCACCTACAAGCATCAAATATTATTAGCCCCCCTTGATCACGAAGTTGCGACACATGGCCTCGTTTTGTTAACCTTAGACAGTCAAGTCAAAGGTTATGCCATCGTACTCAAGGGTAGTACCCTGTCATCCTCATTGATCGAGCTGCCAAACTAAGGCATTGCACCTTCGTGGTCAAGGATGCCACCACAACCACTCCTTCCCGACTCGCGACCATCAACCTTACCAGGTGATACGTATCACTGGTATTGCCACCACCATACCTCCCACTATTAGTTCTTTAGCCAACACTGTTTCCCGTATCTTAACCCGCCAGTAGCTACGTTCTCTCAGCCACCAGTAACTCTATCGTTTCATCCACCAATATCTCCCTTATCTCTGCTACCAGTATCTCTCTTATCTCTGCCATCAGTGCTTGTCTTATCTCAGCCACCAGTACGTCCTTTATCTCAGTTACCAGTGCTACTCTTATCTCACGGATCAGTACTTCCCTAAACCTAGCCACAAGTACCTCCCTTACCACAGCCAACGTCTTCATTTCCTTTATCTCATCCACCGGCAGCCCTCGTCTAGTTCTGGTTCCTCCGCCGTCATGTCGTACCCTGGACGCGACAAATAGAATATCAGTTCAAGCACCCATATGAACAACTCCAGAATCGTGTATATTTTGCAGAAAATTAAAGCAGTATGTTCTGTTCTCCGCTGCTGGCAGTATTTATTGGTCAAGCCATCAGTTACCATTACTTTCCTTGTTCAGAGGTCAGACAGCCATTAACGTCAGGTGATAGTTAGGGAGGGGGTCGTCAGATCAATTACAGTAACTACTGGTGATGTTAAGAAATTAGTCTATTAATGTCGAGTGTAGGAGAAATGTATAGACCAGTCCATTAACACTGTCTACTGCCGGTGTATGTAGATCAAATGTTAATGTTCTACATTAAGGTTGGACCATTGGGCGAAGTCCTTACTGGATGGGATTCACATCTACGACCATTAAGCTCAATAATTCACTATGTTTATACCTCACCTCTTTCAAGACAGCTTGAGTGGCTTTAGACACACAGCCTTCTAGAACCTATTAAACTAGGATACGTAGCCCAGTAAATCTAAGCGAATTTGGACGCACATCGCACTAAGTCTTGGTATATTTAGACGCACAGTTGTTGAAATCCAAGCCAACTTGAACGCTCGCTTCTCTCGATTCCAAGAACATTTGGACACCCATCTTTTTATAGGTTAGACTTTGAGCTCCTCAGTTCATGATTTCCAAGTGAAATTGTACGACCATCTCTATTAATCCTAATAGATTTGGACATCCAGTCCTTTAAGTCCAAGTGAACTTGCTTGCCAAGCTATTAGATTCCTAATGAATTCGGACACTTAGTCCTTGACTTGCAAATATAAACACCCAGCCCTTCAAATACTAATGAATCTGGACACCCCAATCTTTTAACACGAACTTGCGCGTCAAGCAATCTAGATACAGGGGAACTTGGATCCCCAGCTTTTTAGATTCATTTGAAAATGGACACCCAGCCCTTTGAATCTGAGAGAACTGAGACACCCAACACCTTGAACTCTCAGTGACCTTGGTCAGCCTAACCTCGCAACTTAACTAAGGAGGAAGATTACCAACAACTTGAACATCCTTGATAAAAAAGATAAAGCAGTTGTCAAAATTAATTCCTCATCTGACTTAGAATGACAAGTGGATCAACTCCGGGACTACTGTAGTTATGTCCACTGGTGCTGGATTACTATCCTTAGTATTGGTTTCAGTTGTAAATGGATTGGCACGAAGAACAGATGGATTACATTCAGTTGCGGCCGGATTTTTCACGAGCCGCAACTGGATTACATTTAAGTGCACCTAGATTTCCATCAACCATAGATGGGACTATTGTCACGTCTCTCTGTAGGGATTTTTAGCCCTGAAGTGCAGCTGTCTTATCTTTAGCTCCCGCGGGGTTAACTTCAAGTGCAGCTGATGTATGCAGGAGATGATGGAGCCAGACCGTCATAAATCTGCATGTTGACCATGCAACTGACAGGTAATTAACTTTTTTTTAGGAAGGTAAATACGGTGCAACGAGGGTAAGTACGTAGGAAGTGGAGTAAATTAGTTTCTTACACACACACACACACACACACACACACACACACACACACACACACACACACACACACACACACGCACACACACACGCACACACACATACACATTTTCACACCCTTTCGTTGGAGAGTGCAGATCCCAGGCAGTGAATACTAATAGCAGTCTGGTGATAACTACTCTCTCTCTCTCTCTCTCTCTCTCTCTCTCTCTCTCTCTCTCTCTCTCTCTCTCTCTCTCTCTCTCTCTCTCTCAATAGATGATTCTACCCGCCTGGGTAAGGGAAGGGTGAGTGACGGCTGCGCAATGAGCCAGCACTTCAGTGACCGTCAGGTTCCATTCCTTTGGCCCTGGTGGCTGTCTCTTCCCTTCCTGCGTCACCCACACGTGGCTGCTGGTTTTCAACACGACTCGTTCTTCTTTCCTCTGTATCCTCCTGTGGTGCGCGCTAGCCCTGTCTTTTGGCAAAATCTTGTCACATGTATTCGTAACTTATTGTGCTCTTGTATCTGTCTGTCTAACCATCTACTTAAAAGGCTATTTGTTTGTCTAGCTGTTTATCCGTATATCTATCTGCCTACCTATCTATCTGCCTATCTATCTATCTATCTATCTATCTATCTATCTATCTATCTATCTGTCTATCTATCTAACTTTCTCTCAGTCTCCAAGTCTCTTGCCCGTAAGATCTTTCTTAACACATAAGCTTCGTCTTCCCCGCTCAAGCGATACCGAAGTGTCCTACTTCGTCGTGTGTTTGCGTAAACCACTGCACTGTGCGTTAAGGTCTGAGGAGCGACCGTGGGCGTCCTTCCTGATATTATGGTGAAGCAGGTGCAGAGCCAAGGTCAGGGCGTCTTTACCATTATGATGATGATGATCATCATGATCATCATCGTCATCACTATCATCGTTCGTCACAATCACCTTCCCTTTATCATCCCTGCGGAGGGCGTCGAAGGCTTTGGCTTCCGATTGTATATATTCATCGGTTTGTGATCTTTCACGTTGGGTTTTTCTTGCTGTTGTGCTGTGCTGTTAGTAGAGCTGTGCAACCTTTCACCATCCTCATCCTCAGTCACATCCTAGCCATCATTATCATCACCATCAACAGCGTCTGTCACTATCAGTTCTTGTGGATAGGAAGACTGCGTTGTGGCTCTTGGTTAGAGACTTCTCTCTCTACACATGCGCTATGATGATCCGGGGAAACTTTTATCTATTACGAGAAAAGATACATGTTGACATCCTATGTTATCAATAGCTTTACCAGTCTTATCATTGTCATCTGCTTTCTATAGCCTCCGTCACCACTGCTCTCCCCATGTATCACACCATTGAATCCTGGTCGCATGTGTAATAACTCAGTACTGTAAATTCGTAGCTGAGATCATTTCGAATCATCAGTACTCATGAGAGAGCGTTGCACTAAAGGACAGTCGCACCAACTTGAAGATGCTCGTGATGGAAATGTGAAGCGGTAGATTTAGGACATATGTACACATACGGTTTTGCCTTACTTCACAGTAGCATCCAGATGTTGCGATAGTACACATACGGTCGATATGAGCTCAAGACTCAGCCTACATACGAAGATAGAATCAGTGTACCCGCTTTTTTTTTATGTTACTGGCAAAAACAGACTCAGAATAGATCGTTCTCCGTGAATATACGGAACAAAGTCTAGTGAAAACGAAACCATACTTTATGCAAGGTCTACTAGGCTTTGAAAGAAAAGAAAATGGTGTGCTGCTATAGGGAGGGTGTATACATCTGTCAATTTACTACCACTGCTGCTATTGCTGGTGCTACCACAACTGCAACTGTTACTACTAGCAGTAGTAACAGTTATCGTAATATTTATGATAATAATGACTATGGACATAATCATATTAGTAGTGATAGTAGTTGGTGGTGGTGGTAATAATGATGGTGATAACAGTTATAATCATCATAATTATAGTAGTGAGTAGTAGTAGCAGTAGTAATAATAATGACAATAGTGATAATAATAATGATAATGATAATAATAATAATGATAATGATAATAATAATAATAATACTAATAATAATAATAATAATGATAATGATAATAATAATAATGATGATAATGATAATAAAGATAGTAATAAAATGATAATAATAACAGTAGTGATAATAATAATCATAATAATAATGATGATAATGATGATAATGATAATTCTACAAGTCACATAAGACTAACATTACCCCGTACAACAGCAATAACATTTACAGCAACATCCACAAAAATAACTACAACACTTAACATTGTATAAGGCCACTACCTACCTACCTACCTCACCCCTAACCCCACCCCCCCTCTCCCCCTCTCCCCCAACAGAAACTACCATTATCAGCCCATCCATCACTCTCCTCCATCCTGAACCATCATCAACCCTATCTTTACCCACAACCTCATCATCAACCTCAACCCGGCTCCACCCTCATCATCGTGGCCAATATACTCGCTCGGCGGGGTTTCACCACACACACACACACACACACACACACACACACACACACACACACACACACACAGAATCACCCTCACTATCACCAGCCCTCACAGTCGTCACTATCATCATCATCATCATCAACGCCGAACTACACCCTCCGCTAACACCATCTGGCCATAACTACCTAACCACCTCATTTCCGCTTCCTAATCCACCACTACCACAACCACCACCGCTACAACCACCATCTGCATCACTATCACCAACATATCCAGTCTTAAGAGCACGTACATCACCATCACTACAGATCACTCACCACCATCACCTGCACCACAACCATTGCTGCCCATCTCACCACCACCACATCCTCCATCACCATTACAACTACTTACCGCTCCCGTCTGCACTTGCACCACCACCATCACCACCACCAAGTCACCACAGTCACTACCACCCAGTCACCACGGTCACCACCACCACACACCCAGGCAGGAACCATACAGCATTACAAACGCCCCTCGCCTAACATCCCCGTCGGCCGACCTTTGCAAGTCTGATCAACTCCCCTGTAGATTGGATCTTCCTGATGAATGCATCTGCCTAAGTGTTTAAATCCTCTTGGGACTGGAGACTACTAAGTCCTGACAACTTTAGCAAACTACTGTCCCTACTCTGTAAATGACTTTGCTAATCACTGATGATTTCTCCTAATTGCTTCTGTTCGTTGATTGACTACGGTCTCACATACCCGCTTTCGCAGTACTCATGCTTTTCCTGGTCGTAAGCACTACGTGGACTGGTGGGTGGAGAACTAGGCTTTAGCAGCGGGGAGAACCCCTGGTTATCTCCCAGCCTGTCAGTCACACATGGGTAAACCACAGGTATGGCTGGGTAGTAGACGTCTGCAGTCGTCAGCCACGTAAGATATACATCTCCCTCCTTCTCTTGGGGTCTGGGGTTACTCTTAACCTCTTTACTACTGGTTAGTTCGGGTCAAACTTGTCATAACTAAGTCCCCCCCAAGTTTGGTTGGTTGTCTCCAAAGTCTCTTTCTAAGTCCGAAAGCCTCATTCGCCAGCCCTTAGAGTCCTCGTCCCCCCATATGTCATTCCATGTTCCCTAACCTGAAGGGACGGCCCCACTCCCGAGCAATGATCTCTCGGGCGCAACGCTGATGTAAACATCGACCCTCTGGGAAAACACTGTACGGGTTTACGAGTGCTTTACACAGCGTACAAAGTTAGCCTCTCTACCATGTAACCTATAGGATTAATTTCCCACGAGACGAAGGACTTTGGTCAGCATGTTAGGGGGAGTTTGTAGTCGTCCGTGATGTTAGCGCGGAGCAGATAAGAACTGGTGAAGATTTTAAAAGGATAAAGAACGAAGACTTCTTTTTTTTCTACGGATACATTTCCAAAACAACTGAAGAACAGCAGAGATCTAGTGAGACTGTGATCAGATTAACTGACAGTGACACTAGTAAAGGTTTCTAATAGCCTTTTTTTCTTTAGAGGGTTTGATAATGTAAGTTTATTGTAAGTGGACAGTGTGACGCTTCGTCTACATACATACTAGTCAGCGGGTACAATTCATTTGTGGTTTTTAGGTCTCTTAAAGGACACAGTTTAGATACTTTAAGATACTTCACGTGTTTTCATACTTTACTATTCTGTGTACTGAACATGGAACCTTTACTAGTGGTTGGCCGAGACATGAATTAGAATTAACTCTGTTATCTTAAAGATTTACATCATATATTGCCGGCTGCTACGAAGTATGTATGTATCTGTGAAGAGCAGTAATGATGTTCTGTATGGGGTTGGCAGCTCTGAACCATCCCCCATCCCTGTGTGGCAACCTTACGCCAGCCACAGTATGTGTATGGTGTTGGCAGGTCTCAACGCCCTCCTCCTGTGTCTGCAGCCTCATGCCACCCGGTGTGTGTGACTCGGAATGTTCTTTCTTGGATCCCTGACAGCACTCGCTCTGCCAGTCACATTAATGTGTTCCTGTCGGCTCAGGTTCATCAGACTTTCACGAAATTGTAGTGTTTCAGTCCTCGAGAATCTCTTCGTAGGTTAATCTCTTTTTTATCATCATGTTTTGAAATCTAGGTTCCACTTAAGATGTTGATTAATGAGAAAGTTTAAAGAGTGAGGCGTAAAGTGAAACTTCACATAACGTATTCAGGAATCCTAGATCAGTAATGGAAGTTTGTGGAGTACTTTGTTATTTATGTTCGTTTCACGTCCATTTAAGTAACCACATTAGGGAGCATAACACCACAGTAAGATCGTAAGAAAAATAGAATTCTAATTTCATGATTTCTTGCGCCACATCCCCACAGCAGCAGACCATGCCCCAGTCTGGCGTTCCTCAGGGCAAAGATCCCTATGTAATCATGCTTATCTTTTCCCCGGTAGCTCCTCTGCCTCGATGCGTGAGGGAGGTGGTTGACCCGTGGTAATGAGCGACAGGTAGCGGCCTCAGGATGTGGCAGGCGGACGTAACACAGAACAGGAGGAGCCTGGTAGTCATTGCCTGGCTGGGTGGCCTTAGGGGCTCGAGCTGGGGTCATAGTGCTGTCTCGGTCACACGGTTCACTGTGGCGTATGGATAGTGGGTCGACCTCTTGAATGGAGTCGGTCGGTTTCGAACCAGTTGTCGCTTCCAGCAGAGATATATCACTTAATACAGGACAGCCATGGCGCGTCCTTAGAACCGGCCAGGCAACCTGTGTCCAAAACGACCTCAGCCAGACCTGGTGTGAATAGCTGCAGTGGAGGTACGATGTCAACATCAAAAAGTCTGTATTGTTTGGTATATCTGGACATTGCCGGATGTGTTGGCATCCGGATTGTTGAGCGTGTTTGAAAATACATTAACGAAAGTTTGATTTGTTGTGTATTGAGTAAGTCTAAACTAGGCTATTATCACCGGTGTAGTAATAAACACATCCTCTGCTCATTTTCATGTACTAGGATATGCGTATCTAAACATTTGTAAATCACACAAGACCAATATAATATCATGCATACAATGATGAAAAGTTTTGTGTAAAAAATTGTTTCTGGATTCTGAAGTTGCCGGATTAATGAAGTCTGAATTTTTTAATGCTGTAACGGCGATGATTCAGCTCATGAATCCTCACCGTTGGTTCTCGGTCATGTACTTACCGTTTAAGATAGCATTCATCGCCTTGAGGTATGAAACGATACACTTTAGCTTTTCACCAACGAGGAACGCTGCGAGTCTGTCCCACGTCGGTCGCTAGGAGAAGAAAAAAAAAGAAAGACACCACCAAAAGGTTTGCTCTGTCAGAGTAAGGCTTCATACATGCTTAATCAGCTGGGAGTTATGTACGGGGGGAAGCTTGAAGACTCGCTGTAGTGCGCTGCCGAAATCAATTATAGACAGGTCCATTAATGTGACCCGGAGTCAGCGTAATAGAGCAGAGCTGAGTCCTTGGGTTACGACGAGCATAGATGACGTATGCCATAATAATCTGGCTGTAAGGCACCAGCATCTGACAACGGTGCCGGCGATGTACGGCCGCGCTCCTCCAGACGGACGTGTAATCTTAACCAACGTAATTGCATTTCGCCTCTCTGGCCTGACAACGCCTTGTGGACCCCCCCTGGATATCTCCGCTTGGTCTTCTTCTTCTTCTTCTTCTTCTTCTTCTTCTTCTTCTTCTTCTTCTTTGTCGTCTTCCTCTCGTTCTTCTTTTTCATCCTTTTCTCTTTTACACGATTATCACCCAAGGTTTTGCGTTTTGTTTTCCTTCTTGGAAAGCAGTTGCCTCTGAGCCAGCCAGATGATATCCACTGATCCTACCTACATAGAAGGCGGTGCAGTAGAGGCGGCTCGGGGTTATAACACACGGTCCCTCTTTATGACCCATAGATTGTCAGATCAGTAGTAGTTAGGGAGGCCATAGTAATCGCTGATGGTAATGGATAATCGAAATGCCACCCCACGTCTTGAGAAATGGTCCCAAAGATCACACCAGACCACAGTTGTGTGGAGGCCCCTCGGATCGGTTCACCGTGTGGCGTGACGTAACAGTATAACAGCGACTGAACCGCCCTGCGAACATCAGAGCTAATGTTATATGAGAAGAGTCAGGCCTCCAGTTCTGTCGTGACTTTGCGTTGTACGCTCTCGACTGTGCAGTCGGCATCCATTGCATTATGGAGCGATGCCGATACGCTGGAGTTAGTAGGCACACGTGTGTATGTATGTGAAAATATACATGTATTCTCTCTCTCTCTCTCTCTCTCTCTCTCTCTCTCTCTCTCTCTCTCTCTCTCTCTCTCTCTCTCTCTCTCTCTCTCTCTCTCTCTCTCTCTGCACCGAGTACCAACAGAACGTGAAGGGGACGGTAAACAACAGAGTGAATATTCCCTCCCTCCCCATTCTGATCAGGGTCGTGGCTTCCTTCCTTCCAGTGTGCGGTAACTGGGCATCGTCTGTCGCTGACGATGCTGCCCTATATCATCCTGACGAACGCATGTCACAGTGACATCACAGAAACCAGCCTTAGTTTACAGTTTACTTCACTATTTTCAACAGGAAGTCTGTGAATTATGCCTCGGGCCATTATATGCTCATGGAGTTTAAGGTTATTCTTAAATGAAGTCTTCTGTAAGTTGGAGTGGGAGAAACTGAACCGATGTTTAATGGAACGGTGCTAGATTTTGTGAGACGCGAGATAAACGACAGATAGTGAAGTGTTCTCCCTTCCAGCGTCCTGGGAGTTCGTTCTCATTCAGAAACGTTCCAGATCTATCGCTCGCTGAAGATTTGGCAGGCCTGACCTGAGAAGGTAAGGGGGTAATGTGCCCACAAATCAGACATGCGCTGATTAAACTCACCAAAGAAAAAAAATACTTGATGTATACAAAGATACGAACCATGGAGAGGAAGGCGAATCCTTGACACGTCTGGGATCCAGATAGGATGCTTGAGAAGGTAATTTGGGTCAGTGTGAGATGCCCAACAAGTTTAGCAATTAAGCCTTAAACAAGGAACAGAAGGTTGGCGGGGCCATGGATAATCATTTTTCCGTCTCCTCGACTCGTCTTGTGTATCTATGTCTCCTGCTGCTGGATGTTGATGAAGCGATGTGTCCAAATGCCGTCAAAAGGGAGGTGAGCAATACGTCATTGGAGAAAAAAAAAAAAAAGTGAGAAAAAGATACGCTGGATTCCATAAGTCATGCAATATGAATGACCAACCAGACGGCATCAGTACCATATATCCATCATGCACCCCGCCGAAAATTGTCGTTTTTGTACCATGCACACTATTTGCATGACAAATAGGAGCATTTGCATAATGGTTGTGCTCGTGGAGCGGCAGACGCTTGCCACGTAAGCCCCACACGAAGGGTCTGTAAGCAGGCCGCTGTAGCGGTGGTGGTGTTGGTGGTGGTGTTCATAGTAGTGGTGGTTGTAGTAGTAGTTAGCAGTAGTAAGAGTAGTAGTTGTTGTTGTTAAGCAGTAGTAGTAGTAGTAGTAGTAGTCATAGTAGTAGTGGTTGTTGTACTAATAGCATACGTAAGAAGAGCAGTAACAGCTGTCGTAGTAGTAAGAGCAGTAGTAGTATCTTAAAGCAGCTAAGAACGTACCTCATAGAAGGGAGAATAATAGTTGTGCCAGTAGCACTGTGGATATTAGTGGCTTCATCAGTTGTAACATAAGAACAGTTCTTGTAATGTCAGAGATCATATCCCGTCCACACATACTAACACCCACAGGGAAGCATGTCATTCTGCCTTATATACGACCTCTTTTTCTGCCATCCATCGGTGCCATGTCTTCCTGTGCATGTGTTATTCATTAACGTCCTATTTACTCTTGTTATTTCTGACCCTAAAACAACCTCAGTTTCTGCAGTGGTTTCTAGCCCGCGATCCATCACGATTTTCATACTTCTTTTCCTACGTAAACAACCCCATCCCTTTGGAAATCTTTTTGGATGATATTTTTCTTGGCCTAGGTTAACCTGTTAAGGCTATACCTAAGTAGATCTTTGAAATCTGGTGGCTCATAAACTTGATCTTTATATCAAATATATCCTTAAGGACGTTGCGACCTTTGAGTATGACGCCGTGACCTTTGACCTAACCCCTTCAGGGCCAGATCAAAGACCAGGTCATTATAACCAAGGAGCCGTACCTTCGTGGAGGTCCCCTCGTGTTCAAGACATGTGCAGGAACACTCGGATTGGTTCGTGAATAAACTTCCAACAAGATCTCTTCCCCCTTCCTTGTGAATTAACTCATATACAGTGAAAACAGTCACATACATCTTTTTTTCTAAAAGCTCCACTAAATTTTCTTTCTTTTTTGAGTTATCTTGGGTCTTCCTTCCCTCGATTCAGCACTGCCTCCCTCACTTTATCTCGCCTGTCTCTTCAATAACCGAGAGTGGACATATCTACCACTCTCTCTCTCACCGTCTCGCATCCTAAATATTCCACCCATCTTTTCTGGATGTCATTTCCTCCTGATAATGTGTTTCCCATTCACACAACTTATCCATCTGGCCATCTAATTCTTCGTTATGTCTCACCTTTTAAATCTCATCCAACGGGCGTTTTCTCATCTCTTGTCTCTCAGTTTGATTCAAAGCTTCCTCTTCTTCAGTTCGTCAAGCACCTGTCTTCAGGTGTATGCAGAAAAGATCATAATTTCTCGACTAGTGTCTCATTTCCGTCCCTTAAAACCTCACTGGTTTTTGTAGATAACTCAGGTGTCTGGATGATTGCCCGACGTGTGGGGAATATCTTTTTTTTTCAAGGTGTAACATCAGTTAATGATTGATTTACTGTGGGAAAAAAATGTGCCCTAGGTTTGGAACAAGAGTCAAATACAAGTCGAGCGGAGAGTGCCACTTAGCCATTGATGGTATAAAGTCATATGATGTAAACAACTCGGTCTTCCTCAGAAGTTTTCTTTTATTATATAGAATACAGTGAATAGGACTCGAAATAGACATCTCGTAGTAGAAGGAATTAGTATTTAAGTTTAGAGGAATGGACCTGTTCGTTAATTCTAAGTTATTGTATATCTCATATTTTTAGTAAGTTTCGATTTCTTTATTGGTGGTTTCAAAACGCCTTCACAAAGGCTTTAACTGTGAGTGTAGGAAATCCCGATGCTCTCGCATGTAATCGTTGACGTTCGGGTGGCTCTCTGGCTATCACAAGAACAGGTTGTAATGTTTTGTGATGTATTCACAATTAAGATATATAACGAAGTGCTGCTTCGATGATGGTTTCTCTGCTGAGTTTTCTCTCTTCGTCTTTAGCATGTTTTCCATTTTTCTCTGGCGAGATATCATGGAGGTTCTGTGTTCTTGGGGAGGTTCTTAGGGTCTTGGTCTGTTCCACACCCCCAACTGGGACGATTGAGCCACTGTGATAGATATACCATTGGGATGAGAGGATTAATAGAATACCATGGAAATTAGGATGGTAGGTTAACTAGGATGATAATAAGTTTAAGGGATGATCAACCAGTGGGATGATGATACCCACTGAGATAACGTTATGACCACTAGGCATGAATGAACCACTGCGATGGTAGGACGAGTAGGAGAAGAAGACCAGCTGTGACGTTAATGACACTGTAGACCATTTGGACCACTTGAAATCTTTTGGGTCACTGGGACTCGGGAGATACATTAGGACCACAAGAGCCATTAGCACCAGTGGGGATGGGGGGGGAACCATTGTAAATCATGGGGACCCTGGGATACCGCTGGGACTCCCCGGGAGTTGTTCGTCCCATACGTTGCTCACTGGCAAGAGTCACTTGGCATGAATCCAAGATGTTTTCCTTCGTGACGGAGATTTTTCTTCTTTTTTTTTTCTCTGTTTCTTTCTTCTTCTTTTTTTTTTTTACCTTCCTTTCCATAGCGTATTCAGAATGGATTTCTGAGTTTCATTTATATTCTACTGTTTCCCAGAGTGGAGCAAGTGCGTTTTACTGTGTGATCGTAACGACACAGGACGGGCGCTTTATGGCCTATATCCTGAGGCCGGGTGGTGGTGGCAGTGGTGGTGGTGGTGGTGGTAGCGATGGTAGGTTGGCAGAGGTAGGGAAGCACCTCCCAGCCAGCACCCACCCTTCGCCAGGATCTGTGTCACCAACCGGAGGTAAGAAACGCGTGCCGGTAGGGTGGGGGTCATGGCGGTTGATATCTTCTTATCAAAGCTCCTCCTGATATCCATGATCCACTGGGTGTTCTTGAGTAGCCCCGTTCGGCGGCAGACTTCACTCCAACACGGCATTAAGGACGATAACATCAACGCCCTAGATGATCGTCGTGATGACGGGAGGTGGGAATCACGGGTGGAGGTCGCCGTAGCAGATACGACTTAAGTGTTTTGCTGATGATAAACGTCTCCGCGAAGTCAACTCCGAGGGGATATAAACAGTCCGTGATGGCGGGAACCCAAACTAGACTTTAATCCCTCCAAACAACGGTGTATTTCCGCCTGCCTTGAACGCGGCGGGGTCAGGCAATGAGACGCGTGTCTTGGGGGAGGGTGTCACCTCACGCAGTCTTCCAGCCGCTTGACTTATGTTCTCTCGGAATTCAGATTAATGTTTGCTTCCGAATAGTTGCGAGTGCAGGCTGTCGTGCGAACCCCCCATAATTTTCCATTGGTACGTGATAAATTTAGGCGTTGGTGAGGGAAGCATTGAAAGAGACAAGAGAATACATATATATATGTGTATGTATTTATGAGTGTGTGTGTGTGTGTGTGTGTGTGTGTGTGTGTGTGTGTATCCTCCGAGTCTATTCAGCCATGCTCTCATGAGCCTATCGACACCGAATATATCGATCTCGAAGGAATACATGTTAATGGACAAGCATTGCTATCCAGAACTACAGAAGTGTACAGACGTCTTGAGTCAGTCTGTAGGTAACTCCAATCCAGGATGTCGAGAGTTAAGTGTGTGGTTGTTCTGTAGAACTTGAGTGCTGTCGAGCCCACTACAGAGTTGATTCCCCGGCTCCGTCCGTACCTTCGCCTCACGACCCAACAGCCCAAGCCCCCAACCCACAGCCACCCAGACGTTTCCGACACGGCCACAGCGGACCCACTAAATCTTTACATGAAGACATCTTTTCGGGAAGACTGCCAGCACTATCCAATATAGAGTCTCCGGGCTGCAGCTGGTTCCCCTTCCGGGACCCGATATCCCTCGGCCTCGAGGGAGTTCAATCAGTGATGTATTTCTCATCACGCTGATCAAATAGAAGCAGCTAAATACACCGAATATATTCCAGGGAACTGATTCAGCATGCATGGGCTGCCTGCGCCCGGCATCAAGTACCCATTCATTATGCATGACAACCGGGATCGGCCACGCCAGCAATCCTGCGACAGTTCGGTGATCCCCGTGAGATACACTCGACTCCCCCTTTATTTTCTCGACGAACTGACTTCGTGTACCTTTTCAGCGGGGAAGCTCTTACGCCGACGACGACGCCAAGCTAGAGAGATAATCCGATCTAAAGACTAGTGGAAAAACTAAGAATTAAGATGCAACAAAACTTGGCGTTTGAACTAGCGAGTCTGTCTTTGCGAGCGTGAGCACTAAAGGGAAATGGCTGGTGGGGCAGATCGCCAGTATCAGCTGATACGATTTGACATTTGGTACACTGAAGAGGGTAAGACGTGTATCACTTGTTCAGACCTACAACACGTCCTCAAAATCGACAGGTTAGGTTTAGCTGTTGACAGCGTGCAGACAACAACCATGACGACGAGGGAGAAGAATTTGTGTCTCCTCTCTTAGACACATACACACACACACGCGCGCGCGCGCGCGCGCGTACAGTAATCTCATTTATCTTTATGAAATTCCAGCTGTACCCAAGAAGCCTAGATACTTGAATATGAATTATCTCATCAAGTTATTCGCAGAACAGGCATGGAGGAGAAATTATATCATTTAATATAACTAATTCGTTTTTTTCTATTTTGTATAACTCTAAAATCATAAGGAGCTTATATACTTGAAGCTTAAACACTGAATGATCAAAGATAACTATTTGCATAAGATAGAGATTTTACACATTTTCAGAAAGTTACCAAAATAAACCAAATCCTTGATGCTTCACGTAAGCAAAACAATCAAGCTCGTTTTCTGTGAAGTATCATTTTCTACACGTTCTCCCTTGCAAGTTGCTGGCTGACCGAGAAGACGGCGCCAGTGGCAACTTTTGACACCGGGCGGGACCACACGGTTTCTAAAAAGCCTTGTGATCTTGGGAGAGTGGTAGTTGCATCGTGGGCGCGTAGCGTCCTGGGATGTGTTGGTGTTTGCACTTGGGATAGGTGATGTCCAGAGCGTAGACGGGGAAGCCTGATTCGTGTTTGTCTGGGGAGTGTGGCTTCAGATGGAAGCATCTTTAATAGGGTGGTGCTTGAGACTGAGTTGGGAATGGTGGCTACTTAGTAATAACTGGGTCATCTAAGTGTGTGTTTTGTTAGTGTTGTTTGCTGGGGGTAATCTGTGAGTAGAGGTTGCATCAATGTGAGGCAAGGATTGGCTTTTTATTTCTACTTGGAGTGGTTGGAATGGGAGGAGCCTTGTGTCGTTGCAAAGAACTGAATGCGGAACATGTTGAGGTGAGATTATATTAGGAGGCTCTCTGTTCCACTGTGGAAGTGTTTAAGTATTTCTTGTTGCTGGGGAGCCATTGGTTGTTCTAAGTGCTCTGTTTTGTGTGATTTGCAACTGTATCATACTTGCTTTTGAGGGAGGGAAAGAGCAGGCAGGTGAGGCATAGTTTATGGTGGAGCCGATGAATTGTTTTTAGAGTGTGCAAAGGGACTATTTTGCTAGTCCAATTCTGGTTCCACTTAGTGTTCTGAGGGAATTTACTTTGTGGTTTGCTTTTCTGTTGTTGCTTTTGATGGCGGTAGTGAATGTCGTATGAGCATCGTAGAATGAATGGTTGGCGATTTGCTTTGTGGGAGTAATTGTCCATTCATGGTGACTGGAAAGTACCAGTTGGATTTGTGTCTGTCTGAGTTTGAAGGAGTGATTGAAGACTTTTATGGAGATGCCGAGTTAAATGTTCTGGGTGAGCCATTGTTCCAGTTGTGTAACGCTTAATGTGTGTGTGTGTGTGTGTGTGTGTGTGTGTGTGTGTGTGTGTGTGAAAGAGTTACACCCAAAATAAAGTACACTTTATTACCCGGTGAATGTTGGTCTCAGAAGCGAAGGTCGCATCGCAGCACAAACCTCTTCTCTTCTCAAGCCTTCCCTCCCTACCGTCACCCATACAGCATCACCTATACACCATCACCACACACGCATTGCAGCCTCCTCTCTGCACGACAGTACGATCCTTGAGTAGATCTTGTGACCCCCCTAGGACTCGGACGATACGACTCTTTGGGTATGAAGGCGTTGACATTACCGTCCCCGTCGTCTTCAAGGATCGCACCGTCTCGAAGGATTAAGACGCATAGGAGTGTCTAGAAGTAAACTCAAGTGCGATCTTTTTCGTCAGTGATATTCGATCTTCTTACCACTAGCCGCCTCAATAGCCTAGAATATCCTCTAGTTTCAGCAACCATGGGAAAATGATACAGAGGTACCGGGTGTTCCTACCCTCCCAAACAAACCAGCGCTCGACAGATTAAGCATTGTTTTGATAACGCAGGATCGAATTGAAGCGCTGGATTCATCCCCCTGACATTAAGTATTTATGTAGGTAATAAGAGTCATGAAAAGCACCGCTTGGTTGCGCGGCTTCCCCAGTCTATGTGTCTTCGCTCTCCTGTGCCGCTCGGCAATCATTCCCTTTGACCATCTCTTGCCAAACTCCTTTGATCGTCATGCAATGCCCGGGTACACATCACTCTAAAATCTCTCCTCTGAGAACTTCACTGATTGGTTTGCGGAGATAGAGTAAATCAAGACACCCCATCGATTGCTTATTATTTTCTTGTCGTATGTCCTTCGCATGTGACCTCCTTCCCCAAATTGGATTTTCTTGTGATATATAAAACACTGATGCAATACAGGCACGGACTTCCTCAAAGGAACGGATGCGATGCGATCAGAAAATGTGTCCTTAGCAAGCGGGACAGTCAGACATTGGCAGGGTTCGATAAGGCACCCGCCCCTGAAGGCCAGACACGCGCCACTCTTGTCTTAAGAAAGTTCTTTTAATGGTTACTTTATTCGACAGTGTTTGATCCACGTGACGCAGAGTTACTGTTAAGCTGTATATAGTATTTGAGGATCGCTTGACTAGTGTTACTCTGCAGAGCTGTTCGCTGCAAGGATGTACACCGAAATTTGTTATTCTGTCTATAAAAAAAAGTGAATCACTAAAGAATTCCTCGAATTATTTTGCGAAAAGACTTCCTCCAGCAGTATCTTTATTTCATTAGGAGAATTTGCTCCCTGGTATACTGGGGACACTCCAGACATTTACGCATCCACGATTTCATCATATCCTTAAAGAGTTCACATTACCAGCTATTCAATTCTTTTGCGTTCAAACGGACGTAGTTCACCTAACTATGCCTGTTAGGATATCTCGTAGCAGAAGTAATGTAGAAGCTTGCTTGGGTGTCACTACAGTAAGTCAGTAGGAGGGTTCTTCACCTACATACAACCACCCAGTCTAGCGCGATAAGATTGGCCTCTGCATCTTGAAAGAAAGACTGCTGATCTCCGCTACTCTCTTAATCTTTCCTGACCTTTGAACTCCTCCACCCTTGTTAAAAACCCAATGACGTTGATTCTTGACGTTCTCTCTTTGAACCCTCACGAGCGGGCGTGTGTATGTATATTTTGTGTGTCACGCAAAGCGAAAATGATTTATTGAACGTGCATGATGCTCTCTTCTCAGTCTGGGCTGGTGCCTCAATATTCCATATCGTCAGTCATTTGACTGACTACGGCTTTTTGTACCTCTTCTGTTGTTTGAACCTTTGCCACCCCTGTCAAGCTTTTTTTTGCCTCCTGAACCCCTCATGCCGACCAGGCCATGTCTTGCCAGAGCTTTGAGCCTTCCTGAGAATTCCTGTTAAACATCTGAGCCTTCCTAAGAACTTCGTGCTAGAGTTCAGAACCTTCCGAAGAACCTCTTGCCATAGCTCAGAACCTTCCGAACAACCTCCTGCCACAGCTCAGAACCTTCCGAAGAACCTCCTGCCACAGCTCAGAACCTTCCGAAGAACACCCTGCCACAGCTCAGAACCTTCCAAAGAACCCCCTGCCACAGCTCAGAACCTTCCGAAGAACCCCCTGCCACAGCTCAGAACCTTCCAAAGAACCCCTGCCACAGCTCAGAACCTTCCGAAGAAACCCTGCCACAGCTCAGAACCTTCCGAAGAACACCCTGCCACAGCTCAGAACCTTCCGAAGAACCCCCTGCCACAGCTCAGAACCTTCCGAAGAACCCCCTGCCACAGCTCAGAACCTTCCGAAGAACACCCTGCCACAGCTCAGAACCTTCCGAAGAACCCCCTGCCACAGCTCAGAACCTTCCGAAGAACCCCCTGCCACAGCTCAGAACCTTCCGAAGAACCCCCTGCCACAGCTCAGAACCTTCCGAAGAACCCCCTGCCACAGCTCAGAACCTTCCGAAGAACACCCTGCCACAGCTCAGAACCTTCCGAAGAACACCCTGCCACAGCTCAGAACCTTCCGAAGAACCCCCTGCCACAGCTCAGAACCTTCCAAAGAACCCCCTGCCACAGCTCAGAACCTTCCGAAGAACCCCCTGCCACAGCTCAGAACCTTCCGAAGAACACCCTGCCACAGCTCAGAACCTTCCGAAAAAACCCCTGCCACAGCTCAGAACCTTCCGAAGAACACCCTGCCACAGCTCAGAACCTTCCGAAGAACACCCTGCCACAGCTCAGAACCTTCCGAAGAACCCCCTGCCACAGCTCAGAACCTTCCGAAGAACACCCTGCCACAGCTCAGAACCTTCCGAAGAACCCCCTGCCACAGCTCAGAACCTTCCGAAGAACACCCTGCCACAGCTCAGAACCTTCCGAAGAACCCCCTGCCACAGCTCAGAACCTTCCGAAGAACCCCCTGCCACAGCTCAGAACCTTCCGAAGAACCCCTGCCACAGCTCAGAACCTTCCGAAGAACACCCTGCCACAGCTCAGAACCTTCCGAAGAACACCCTGCCACAGCTCAGAACCTTCCGAAGAACACCCTGCCACAGCTCAGAACCTTCCGAAGAACACCCTGCCACAGCTCAGAACCTTCCGAAGAACACCCTGCCACAGCTCAGAACCTTCCTGAGAATCTTTATCTCTGTCGTGGAGCTAAAGAATTCCGTTTGATCCTTTCACCTTATTGTTTTGCGAGCCTTCCTCTCCTTAAGGTATATTCCTGGCTTGCTTATCTCCATGACCGGTCTTCCCCCTCATCTCCGTCCCTACTTTGAGCATCCTCCTCCTCCACCCAGCCGCTTATCAATGCCTCCTCCGCTATATCCTCACTGCCTTCCTCACTCTGAATCCCCTCATTGATTGACTCTCTCTCTCTCTCTCTCTCTCTCTCTCTCTCTCTCTCTCTCTCTCTCTCTCTCTCTCTCTCTCTCTCTCTCTCTCGTGACACTACCGTCCCCCCAAGCTAATAACAGTATATGAGTATATTTCTTCTCACCTTCTACCATTCTTTCTTCCTTCCCCCTTACTTATAGCCTTACCTCTTTATCCCCCCATTCCCATCACCTTTCCCTCTTTACCTGATCCTTTCTTTCTCATGATATCCTCCTCTTCCTCTCCTCCCTACTTCTCCCTCCACTCACTTACACCTTGTCCCTCATTCTCTCCACTTCCTCTCACTTCTTCCCCCTCACATCCCATCACCATCTTCATCCCCCACTCCCCTCTCCTCGTCCTGTCAACCAGTCTCTCCTCCTATCACTGCGTCCGGTCCTCCCCAGGCTCCAACTTTTTCCCTTCATTGCAAACGGACCTGATTAGTGTTTGCTTGTAATCACAGACGTCTTTGTGACTCACTAGCTGGCGGAAGATTGGCTGAGGGCAGAGGAGGGAGGGAGGGAGGGCAGAGGAGGGAAGGAGGGCAATAATAGAGTGTTTTCGTAAGTTTTTTTTTTCGTTTCTCGTAATTGAAATTTGTGTAATGTGTTGTTGACATCGGGAAGAGATGATGGCACCAGACATGTGCCTCGCACTGGACTTCGTGGTGACATTTGATATGGAAGAGGAGCTTGGGGCTGCTGGAGAAATTGGGAGAAGAACCCCCAACGAGTCTGACTAGCAAGTACAGGCGGAAGGACCTGGGGA